>NW_007727241.1:280300-314877 GCF_000696425.1 Galeopterus variegatus
ATCTGAACCCTTGACCTTGGTGTTATCAGCACCACTCTCCAACCTGGTGAGCCAACCGGCCAGCCCTGCCATTCCTTTTTTTTTTTTCTGGAGGCTGGCTAGTACAGGTATCTGAACCTTGACCTTGGTGTTATCAGCACCATAATCTAACCAGGTAAGCTAACCAGCCAGTCCCCTTACGCCTTATTTAATGTTAGTAATTTTATCAAACCTCTGAGACGGGCATCATCACCCCATTTAGTAAATGTGAAACAGAGGCTCATCGGTGGTGACTTGCCCAACTCTTCCCAACCCCTTTTTATTCCAACATTCTGACATTCCTATCAACGCCATGCTCTCCTATGCCAGCTCCTGCGTCCCTCAGAGACCTCTGCCGGCTCCTCCTCGTCGTCGTCGACCTTGGCCTCCCCGGGACCAGACACCGGGGCCAGGCTGGGGAAGCTGGCCGGGGCCGCCCCAGGTTCCGGTCCCTGCGGCGTCCTGCCTGGGGTCGCTCCTAAGAAGGCCATGGGCTTGGAGGCTCTGTGGATGCAGAGAGTGAAAGCGGTTCAGAAGCGACATTTCACCCACTAAGAGGTTGGGGTAGGGTGCCGCGCAGAAATGCAACCCGCTGAGAAATTATGTGACAGGGCTGAGCCACAGGGCTGCGAGGGGCTTGGAGAGCTGCAGCGACAGGTATGGGGGCATTCTGAGTGGGCGACTTCTCAGGTATTTAACTAAAGTACAGACTGTGGGAAACGCCACACGCCCCACCCTCATTTGTCACGCGGAGGTTGTACTTTGGAAGAAGGTCTGAGGGCCCTGTGAGGCGAGTTGTGCACTTCTAATCTTTCTGCCTCTGCCAAACACGCCCTTTGATCACAGCCTCACGCTCTAGACTCCCCCCTCCCCCAGTGGCGGCGAACTCTCGGCGTGTTCCCGCTTTTTCCGTCACCTCGGGCGCGACGCGCTAGACACCCCCCCTACTGACCAACCGCCAAGAGTCTAAGAGCGGATTGTGCCGGCGTGTGGGCGAGGTGCGCGCGCACACGCCCCGCCCTCTTAGCCTCGATTGGTCAGAGAGACCAAGATCCTGCCTAGAGACCCAATAGAGCGAAAAGGAGGAGGGAGGGGCCTCAATCGCTGAAGAATCTGGGCGCTGATTGGCCTGGCATGCATTCGGGGCGGTGCCTGAACGTTCAAACTTCCCGCCCTCTGCCGTTGCTCAGCAGCCGGGCCCGTGGCCCTCAGAGTTTCTGGGTTTCGATTGGCCCAGGGTAGAGCTCGCTGTAAGGTCGGAAGCAAGGCGGGTATGCGGAGGAGGCCGACTTTAAAGGACCAGAGGGACTTTTTTTTTTCTTTCTGCGGAGTGGAGATAAACAACATTAATTCAACATGTGCCAACAACAACAACTCTAAGTTAATATTTGTAGCCTCTTGAGTTAATATTTATAAAGAGTTTAGAACAGTGCCTGGTAAACGAAGTAAAAGCTACGTGAGTGTTTTAAATAAATAAGTGGAAATAAGAAGGAGGACTCCTATTGCAGCCCTACTTTGCCTGCTTCCTGGGTGCAGGGTATGAACTCCCCTACAAGGGCGCTACAGGGCCTAGTTTATTATTTCGGCCCCCCAAGAGGAGCTAGAAGCATTGGAACTACACCAAATTCGGAATGATAGTATACCTAATAAGAACACTTACATCGCTATTGGGACATGTCCATACCCCTGCTCACAAATACACACCCCTAAGGACAGATTATTTATTTAGCGCCTATTCTGGGCCAGTTGACGGATGCAAACTGGTGAACATAATGAAGTCCCTAAGCCATGAAGCTTATTTTTTAGTGTGCTTGTGTTTGGGGGGAGAGGGGAAAGGGAGGAGATTGTGAGGGAGACAGAAATACACAAATATAAACTTTTTAAAGAGCCGGCCCGTGGCTCACTCGGTAGAGTGCGGTGCTGATAACACCAAGGCCACGGGTTCGGATCCTATATAGGGATGGCCGGTTTGCTCACTAGCTGAGTGTGGTGCTGACAACACCAAGCCAAGGGTTGAGATCCCCTTACCGGTCATCTTTAAAAAAAAAAAAAAACTTTTAAAAAAGTCCCTTAAATACATCTTCCTCACCAGCTTTGTTCTCAGTAGCCTTCGATGAAGGGGTTAGGAAAGATGGTGGGGGTTGAGATGACCCAACTGTGCTGACCAGTGATTGGAAAATCCCCTCCAGGGAGAAAGGTAGGAGAACAGAGTTAAGGGCTGGGTTAATGGTTACCCTTGGCAAACTGTTGAAAGATGGAGCTATAGAAACCTGGGGGAGGCCAGTGACAGCTCTGGGGAGTGTCAGGGAGGGACACACCTTCCAATCTGGGGTGTGAAGAGATTAGGGACTGGTTTACCAAGCCCAGAAAGGGGAGGGAGTAGAAAGAAAAGCTGGAGGAGGTGGGGGGAGGAATGGGGGAGATATTGAGATAGGAGAAAAACAAGGGCAAGAAAATGAGACAGGAAGGAAACTTTGATGCAGAATTTCCAGTGTGCAGCCCCTGGCTTCAAATCCATGAGGTACTGCTGGGTGATTCCAGGAGAGGGCAGCCTTGACTGTCACCTAGGAAATTAAGCAAACTATCTTGTGGGTAGCCATGCCAGCCAGCCAAAGTCAATATTGATGATCATGGCAGCTGCAGCTATAGAGCTGTAGGAAAGAAAAGAGAGGCAGGGGAGAGGCTGCCAAACCTGTTTGAGCCTAGAGCTGGCCCCATTTACCTGAGGCTTCTCCCAGAGGGAAGATCTTTGGGGGACAGATGCTCTGATGCTTACTGACCAGGAACAGGAGAGGACCCTTGGAAACAGAGCTACTTTGATTCCCTCCCCTCAGTAAGAAAGGGTCCTGTGTGCAGATTTTGAGGGTCACCATGGAGGGGATTCTCTCTCTCTCTCTCTCTCATGGAATCATTCATTCTACGTCCTTATAGAATGTTGCAATTCAAGGGAACAACACCAAATATACTCCCTTGTTCTGAGGAGGAGAGAGGTAGGCCTTCCCCCAGGGAGGAGAAAACCCACAGAAGAGGAAGCACAGGAGGAAACCACTAACTGCTGGTTTCCAGCAGCACATCACATCACTCCACCCCACTCCTCCAAGTCTCTCCCTTTTTTTAAGTTTCAATCCTGATTTTTCTTCTGTGTCCTTGTACTCCACCATGTTTCTCTGGAACTGTAGGTCTTTTGTTGGACAGGGGGTGGTGAGGAAGAAAGAGAAAGGATGGTTGGACAGGAGACCAATTCAGGATGTGGAGGTTGGAATATGTCTGCCCCTCCCTTTTTTTGTATACCTTAGATCCTCCTTGGGAAGGAATATGTCCTATTTGAGTAACATATTCTGGGGCTATTTTTCAGCAGGTCATAAAGAGTTTGATAGAACTTCCAAAGTCAAGATTATTGGGGAGAGAGAGAGCTACTCTTCCTGTCCTCTATACTTTCTTTACATGTCCCCCAGACTCACTCTATTCTCTGATCTTTGCTTAATCCCCCCAATAAGGACCAGCTACCCCATAACCCCACACTGCAGGATTAGTGCAGCTCTATCCTAGCGCCACAATAACCTTACTCCTCCATCCCATCTCCAAGGCAACCTGTAAGAAAAGGGCAAGGGGCACTGGAAGCGGCCCCTGATGGGGAGCAGAAGTGGAGGCATTAAAGCTGACCAGGCTACCTACAGCGGATCTCCCCAGCAATGAAGGCCCTTGACTGAGCTTCTTATTTCCTTAGCACACAACCTTGTCCTCTCCTTTCCCATCGCCTGCACTACCTTTTACCACTCCCTACCCCCAGTACTAGTTTTCACTTCCAAGTTCTTCCCCTGACTCCCTACCCCCAGTACTAGTTTTCACTTCCAAGTTCTTCCCCTGGACCACAGTCCCACCAACGCAGAATTTGGACTGGAGTCCAGAAGGAACACAGAAGAAGAAATAAATGACCACCTTTCCATTTTAAGATCCTCCCTTCTCTTGATCTTCATGGGTGTGCCCAAGCTGCTAGTGTCAAGTTTCTTGTGTGAGGGTGGAATGGGGTTGTCCTCTGATTAATGAACTGGAAAACTAAGGCAGAAAAAAAGTCCTGTGTTCAGAAGAGTTCAGAGAAACAAGGAGGTTTGAGGGCTCTTTCCCCTTAACATCCCCCATCCGGATCCTGTGGGAGACATAAGGACCTCCCCTCCAGACCCACTCCCTAGATCGTCGAGTCCCGCCCCCCTCTTGTCCCCTCCCCAGGTTCAGGGTGGGGCCGGTTGGTGAGTCAGCTGCTCTGCGATCCAGCCCAGGAGGGGACTAAACTGGAGGAGCTAGGTGTGGAGTGCGCTGGGCTAGTGGGGAGGCCGTGTCTGGAGTGAGTGAGTCTGACTGGGCTTGTGTTGCGCTGAAGGGACAGCCCTAGGTCTGAGGGAGAGAATCCCTGACTGTGAGACCCGCCTTCCCTGGCCCCAGCCCCTCCCAGTTCCCCCAGTGACGGCGGCTTCCTGGTCCCTGAGACAACCATGGCTGAAGAACAACCACAGGTCGAATTGTTCGTGAAGGTAAGAACACCTTCTCTCTCTTTGGCCACCTGAATTCCTGGAAGCCAACTCTCATTTTTCCCCAGCTACGGCCTTAACTCCCCAATCCCCTCCCTCCTTGACCCCCACCTCCAAGCCCACGTGCAATCTTTTGGGGACAGGAGAGTTTTGGGAGGGGAAGACAATTAACTTTTAAGCTGGTTATGAGAGTTCTATGATCAACCCCGAAGTTTGTAAAATAGTACACATTTCCAGCAGCTTAAAGGAAGGGAAGGGAGAGAAAAAGGAGAGTTCCCAGGAATGAGACTAGGGCGGGGAATGAGCTGGTGGAAGGTCTGGGTGAGAAAGGGGCAATGGGAGCCCAGAAGATTTGGGGAGGGACAGAGGGAAACAGCAGATAGGACATGTGGCCCTAGGAGAAGATTGAAGGGTGAGGGGTGTAGTGGAGGAGAAGGGGGTGTGTGGGGGGGTGATTTCAAGGAAGAGGGTGTGTTGAGAGAGGCCTGGGAGTGGGAAGAAGTAAAGTGGGAAGAATTGGTGGGTGGAAGGAGAGAGAAGAGTGGGAGCAGAGTTCAAGACGCAGGGCTGGAGAGGTGATGGGGTGTGATAAGGAATATCCCCAGGACTCGGGGAAGCAAGAGAAAGGGAGGCGTCAAGGAGATGAGAGTTTAGCAGTAGCTACAGTGAGAATTGATGGAAGAAACATCAGAAGGAGGAGGAGAGCTGGGTTAGGGCATTTAGGATCTGGGGTTGTAGAGGCAGGAGAAAAGACTTGCCCCAACTCTCCTCTCTCTGGGTGTGGTTGTGGAGAGGTGGCCCATGGCATTTGGGTATCAAAACCACAGGCAGCAGCCTTCACTATGTGTGCCCCGTTCCCTCTCCGATTCCTCCCCACGGGCCCTGCATTCTTTCCCAGTCTTGGGACCTCTTCTCTGTGTCCTCCCTCCCTTCTTTGGTGTCCTCTTCTCCCTGCTCAGTCTGTGTTTTCCTGTTTGCACATTCTCTCCACCTTCTACTTTCCTGCCTCCTTTCTCTCCACTTTCCCCTTCTGTTCATCCTGTTTTTCTTTGTTCCTGCCTGTTTCTCCCTTTCCTTTCTGCTCGGGTTTCTCGGACAGCCATTCCCTCTCCCTAGGCCCAGTGAGGTCAACGCAAGCCTGGGTCCACCCCCTTAGGTGTGGTCCCCACCTCACCCTCACGTTCGCCTCCGGGGCTATTTTTACTCTGGGGTGAGGCTGTGCCGCAGATTCTGGCCCTGTGTCCTGTGTAAGGAAGATTATCTGGAGTCAGAGGACTTGTGCTGGGAGACCCCGGCAGTGAGGGGGTTGGGGTGGCCTTAGCGGCTCAGCCATAGCCTCACAAGTCCCTGCCCCCACTTCCTTGTCAGGAAGGAAGCTGCTGAGGCCGGAGACACAGAGAGATGAATCACCCTCAGCTTAGGGGGAGGTGTCCTTTGGTGGAATTAGATCACCACTTGCCAGTTAGAGGGCAGCCCCTCTCTGCAAGTCCTCTACATCTCTAGAATGAGGCTCAGGACCCCTTGACTGCCCAGCCAGCTTCCAGAAACAGCTTGGGTGGTGGAGGTGTAGTGAACCAGAACTCTTGGCTTCCACACCCTGCCCTACCTCTCCTGTCCTCAGGCTCTACTCTGTTCAGGAATCCAGGCCTCTAGCCTATAACTGTGGCCTCACCAAAGTCGCACACCTTTCCCTCTCTAGGTTTCAGATCCCCCAAGTTCTCCAACACCCCTTCCCTCTGCCTACCTCCCACTTGCCCTCAGTCTCTGGGGAACCAGAAGCCTGCCTTTGCAGAAAAGTTTTCCATTGATCTGCCTTAGATTTGATCCAGGCCCAAGGGTGAAGAACCCAGTTCCTGGGAGAGCTTTTAATGGGGGAATAGTGTATGTGTCATGACTAGGCAGAGAACAGGTGGTCTGGGAGTAGGGGATGAAGAGAATGGCCAGGGGATGGGCAGGGTGCACAAGGCCTAACCTTGGTCGGGGGGGTTGCTTTTCAGGCTGGCAGTGATGGGGCCAAGATTGGGAACTGCCCCTTCTCCCAGAGACTGTTCATGGTGCTCTGGCTCAAGGGAGTCACCTTCAACGTCACCACCGTTGATACCAAGAGGTGGGCCCACTTCTATTCCTCTAAACTCCCTTTGCATACACATGCATGCATACACACACTCATTCACCCCAGTCCTTTCATCTTGAACCTTTTTCACCTCCTCCTGGAGCCCCTTTCTCTTCCGACATCCCTCCATCTCCCCTTTCTGGTTTTCTCTGATCCCCTTTTCCTGTCCTGATGCCCGGCCCCTTCTCCAGGCGGACAGAGACAGTGCAAAAGCTGTGCCCAGGAGGGCAGCTCCCATTCCTGTTGTATGGCACCGAAGTGCACACAGACACCAACAAGATTGAGGAATTTCTGGAGGCAGTGCTGTGCCCTCCCAGGTACAGGGGCATTCGGTAATGAGAGGAGGATCTGGGAGATACTGAGAAAAAGAGAGATTGAAGAAATAGAAAACAGAGAGATGGTGTTAGGGCTGGGGCAGGGGAGCTAGCCAAGGCTTCTCCCAGGAAGATATCGTACCTCATTTTTCCCATTGGCTTTTAGGTACCCCAAGCTGGCAGCTCTGAACCCTGAGTCCAACACGGCTGGGCTGGACGTATTTGCCAAATTTTCTGCCTACATCAAGAATTCAAACCCAGCACTCAATGACAGTGAGTCTTGTGGGTCTGAGGAGTGGGTCCTGGGTGGAATAGAGAAAACCCGGGAGTTGGGAGGCATTAGGGACACCTGAAAGTTCAGACATCAGGGAGATGAAGCAGAAGTTGGCAAACCTCTCCGAGCCCCCCATTTTTGATTTACCTCTATATATCCCTGAATTCTCATCGGCCGAGACTTTTATTTTTTTGGCAGCTGGTCAATATGGGGATCTGAACTCTTGATCTTGATGTTATAACACTGCATTCTAACCAGCTGAGCTAACTGGCCGGCCTTGGCCAAGACTTTTAAGCCTCTCTCATCTGTTCCCTACCTTCTTTTGCCCCACTGGGGACATTAATTGGCTTCTGGCCTGTTTTCTGGCAGAATAGGGTTCTATTGAGCAATGACTCTAGATCCAGGCTACCTGAGTGCAATTTCAAGTAGCTGTGTGACTTTGAGCCATTCGCTTAACTTTGCTGTTAAATCCATTTCAAGGTCTACAAAATGAGGATAACAATACCTATTTCCCGGGTTGATGTGAGAATTAGATGAGTTATTGTAGGTAAAGGGCTTAGAATAACACATAGAAAACTAATTATGGGCCGGCCCGTGGCTCACTCGGGAGAGTGCGGTGCTGATAACACCAAGGCCCCGGGTTTGGATCCTATATAGGGATGGCCGGTTCGCTCACTGGCTGAGCGTGGTGCTGACAACACCAAGTCAAGGGTTAAGATCCCCTTACCGGTCATCTTTTTTTAAAAAAAAAAAAAAAAAAAAAACTAATTACATTAGTGTGAGCTATTATTATTTTTATCTGGTCTCACCATTAATATCCACCCCACCTGGGCTTTCTTGGATGACTGTGTTGGTCTTCTCCTGAAGTTCTTACCAATTCCCTCTCTTTCACAGATCTGGAGAAGGGGCTCCTGAAAGCACTGAAGGTTTTAGACAATTACTTGACATCTCCTCTCCCAGAAGAAGTGGATGAGACCAGTGCTGAAGATGAAGGCATTTCTCAGAGGAAGTTTCTGGATGGCAATGAGCTCACTCTGGCTGACTGCAACCTATTGCCAAAACTCCACATAGTACAGGTAGGTGGTTATTGTAGGAGAAGAGGATGGCCACTGGGATGGCTCTTTTTTTTTTTTTTTTTTTTTTTTTTAAAGATGACCGGTAAGGGGATCTTAACCCTTGACTTGGTGCTGTCAGCACCACGCTCAGCCAGTAAGCGAACCGGCCATCCCTATATGGGATCCGAACCCGTGGCCTTGGTGTTATCAGCACCGCACTCTCCTTAGTGAGCCACAGGCCGGCCCCAAAGGTGACTTTTCTTAGGGTGGTATCCATTGATTGCTACCAATGGCAGACCCCACCCCAGTCCTTTTCCACAGTCATTGCTGGCAAGACTCCTGCTTGAGAGAATTACATTTCATGATGCAAGGCATGGGTGCAAACAGACTGGCTAAGAGTAACACATCCCAATATTACTTTTAAGAATGCTCTTCTTGGGCCGGCCCGGTGGCACACTCGGTAGAGTGCGGCACTTGGGAGTGTGGCAGCGCTCCCGCTGAGGGTTCGGATCCCATATAGAGACCGGTCCGCTCACTGGTTGAGCGCGGTGCGGGCGCGACACCGAGGGTTGCAGTCCCGTTGCCGGTCGCAGTACAGGCGCGACACCGAGTGTTGCGATCCCATTACTGGTCACGAAAAAAGACAAAAAGGAAAAAAAAAAAAAGAATGCTCTTCTTGTCTCTATATCACCGCCAAATCCCCAGATGAGACAGAGCAGGCTTTTCCTAAAGTCAAAGCTTTTACTCTCTTTATAGCTTCAGTTTCCACTTCCTCTTTTTAAAGTTGAAAACTGCTGGTTCCCATGTTTTTGTCACAGCTTCAAAGCTATGATTTAGTGTGTGCAACATGGGCCCAATGTCAGTCTACCACCACTACTGTGTACTGAACATCTGTATTAGGCATTCAAAGACACAAAGATGTATGGTGATTAGTCCTTGACTTCAAAGTGTTGAAATCTAACTGAGAAGACAGAATATGAAGGTTAAATAATGATACATGACTAATTGACAGATGAAAAATACAGACAAAAGTCACTGGAAATTCAGGAGGAGAATTTTATGGTATGTGAATTATAACTCAATTTTTTTAAAACTCAAGAGGAGAAAAGTAGCACTATGGATTGGAGTGGTCTGGAAAGGGGCTGGTTTTAATGTCCAGGATCTCAGTAAGTGGAGGAGTGAAGACACTATAAGACAGTGAGGAATTGAGAAAGCGGATTGGAGAAGATGATTCATGTGGGAGATAAAAATCAGTAGGAAGAGAAGCCAGATGGTGAAGGTTCTTCAATTCCTGGACAAGAAGGCTGGATTTTATTATGTAGCCTTGGGAGAAGGGAAAGACCAGCAGCATGGCAGTCATCATGGCTTCTCAGGAGCTTACAAGTTGGTCTCTCTCCTCTCCCCACCCCCAGGTGGTGTGTAAGAAGTACCGGGGATTTACCATCCCAGAGGCCTTTCGGGGAGTGCACCGGTACTTGAGCAATGCCTATGCTCGGGAAGAATTTGCCTCCACCTGTCCAGATGATGAGGAGATAGAACTGGCCTATGAGCAAGTGGCCAAGGCCCTCAAATAAGCATCTCCTGGGGATCCCTCACCTCCCTCCATCTTCTCCACAAAGGCCCTTGGTGGTTTCCACATTGCTACCTAAAGGACACACTCCAAAATGGCCAGTTGGCAGGGAATCCTGGAGCACTTGTGCAGAGGGGGGCTGGGAGGTGGGGGGATGAGGGAAAAGGATAGGGGACCTGGGTGAGATTTTTATTGTGGGGTGGGGTGGGTAGGACAATGTATTTCAGTAATAAAATACAGAATGAAAATCAAGTGTTGTATTTATACAAAGAGGTCTTGAAGTGTGGGTGACACGGAATGAGGGGTGGGCCAGTGATCTTGAGCTCAGGGCAGAAGCCAGGAATTAAAAAGGGGGTGGGTGTATTCGTGGTGAGGCTGCCATCTTCAGTGCCGGCCCATCGTAGCTCTTTCCTGTGGTCCATGCCGCATTTGCAGCCCCGCCAGCAGGGCAGGCCAGATGTGGGTGGGCCTGGGCAGTGCTCGCGGGGCGGTGCTGAGTTCGGAAAAGGGGGGCGCCGTCCGGGTGGAATGGGCGCGGCAAAGCAAGACGGAATGGGCGTGGCTTCGGGGAGCCCCGCCCCGTCCCGCTTAGACAATGCCCCGGAGCCGCCAGACCCGTCGCGCCCCCGCCCCATCTTAGTACATGAGTTCGCCTACCCAGGGACCCCCAAAAGCCAGAGCTCCCAGTCCCCGAAGCTTGAAGATTAAGACTCCTTTTTCCACCAACTCTGTCCTCGGGGGGTGGGGCCCCGGCCGAGATCACAGAGCAGCAGGAGTGGGGGTGGCCGCTGGAGGTGAGTCGGGTGGGGGGTGTCCCCCGGACTATACGGGGGCCGGAGTTTGAGGGTGCCAGGCCTGTGCCTGCACCAGACGGAGAGTGAGGGGGACCGGCATTTGGGTGTGGAGTTGGGCGGGGTGGACTTTGGGGGAAGATGGACAGGGGAACGGGGTCCTGGAGCCGGGAGTGGCGCCCGCGCCCGAGAACCACGCCCCGCTTCCGCCCCTCGGATTTCGTTTTAGACCTCTCCCAGTCCTTCGGGACTCGGTCTGGTTTATACTGGGTCGCGCTAGGGGCAGCGTGACCGGCCGGGGTGGAGAGAGGATGCTTAACTCCTTACGCTCTAATTCCAACCACCCCTCCCCCGCCTCCCCCGTCTCTCTCTTCCTTCGTCGTTCGGGCATCCAGGATTTCCATCCCCCAGCCCTGACTCTCTCCCCAGCTTTCTCCTCCTGTTCCATAACCCCTGTGGGTCCCTGGCCTGACTTCGGGTCTGTCCGGCAGCGAGCAGCTGAGGGTTAAGGGGGCGGGGCTGCTGCATTTTTGGGGAGTGAGCGCATCCTAGCGGCTGCCAAGAGGGGCGCCCGGCGGGGACCTCAAGCCCCCGAGCAGGGGCAACAGGTGTTTTGGAGATTAGGGATCCCAGTCCTGTCCCTCAGACTCCTCTTAAAGAAGCAGACCCACTAGGGTGCGGGGAGGAGTGGGGTTGACAGGACACGAAGGTCTGGAGGGGGTGGGGCGGAGTGGGAGGGGCGCCCAGTGATGGCAGGAGGAAGACCCGGGCGCTCTTAACCACCCCCACGTCCTTCTCTGCATGTCTTTCTCTGCCTACCCCTTTTCTGTTTCTTCTCCCAGACAGGTGAAATAAAAAGAGAGAAAACTAAGAAATCAGCGCGGCCGGAGGGGGCGTTTGTGTGGATGGGATGGGGACGCCGGGGGAGGGGCTGGGTCGCTGCTCCCATGCCCTGATCCGGGGGGTCCCGGAAAGCCTGGCGTCCGGGGAGGGTGCTGGGGCTGGCCTTCCGGCTCTGGATCTGGCCAAAGCTCAAAGGGAGCACGGGGTGTTGGGGGGTAAACTGAGGCAGCGACTGGGACTGCAGCTGCTAGAACTGCCTCCTGAGGAGTCGCTGCCGCTAGGACCGCTGCTCGGGGACACGGCCGTGATCCAAGGGGATACGGCCCTAATCACACGGCCCTGGAGCCCCGCCCGCAGGCCGGAGGTGAGCGCCAGGGCGCGGGTGTGGTAGGGCAAAGGGCGGGAGAAGCTGGATATCCGGGCTTTGGGGAAGAATTGGGGATGGGGATCTCAGCCCGGGACCCTCTTCTGCCATAAGGTCGATGGAGTCCGCAAAGCCCTCCAGGACCTGGGGCTCCGAATTGTGGAGATGGGTGACGAGAACGCAACGCTGGATGGCACCGACGTTCTCTTCACCGGTGAGGCTGGGGGGCCGGCACCCCTGGGTCTTGGCAAGGGAAGCAGAGTCTGGACTGTCTCGGCCTTGTTTCCAATTCGCTCCACCCTCAAACCTCCGCGACCTCCCGGGCTCAGGCCGGGAGTTTTTCGTAGGCCTCTCCAAGTGGACCAATCACCGAGGAGCTGAGATCGTGGCGGACACGTTCCGGGTGAGGAACGTGACCATCCTTGGGAGGGAGCAGGGCGCAGGTGGGGGTCGGAGGGGTCTGGGGGCCCGCCGAGGAGAGAGAGCCTGAGAACAGCCTATGTTTGAGGGTATCCTCTCACCCCAACGCCCCCCTGAATGCCTCGCCTTGCTCTCACCAGGACTTCGCAGTCTCCACTGTGCCGGTTTCGGGCTCCTCCCACCTGCGCGGCCTCTGCGGCATGGGGGGACCCCGCACTGTGATGGCAGGCAGCAGTGACGCTGCCCAAAAGGCTGTCAGGGTGAGAAGGGGCGGGGCCCACGAAAGTGGGCGTGGCTCCGGCCGCGAAGGCGGGGAGCTGGGAGGCTTAGGACATTAGTCCCAACCCCTGTCCTCACCGGGCTGTCCATCTAGTATGAAAGAACACGCGAGTAAACAAAAAGTTACAACAGTCGAGCAGGGAGCTGGGAGACCGCGGACCAGGGGCGATTAACTTGCTCTTCAAGGATGAATGAGAAAGACAAGTGGGAACTGAAGAGGGGGAGAAAAGGGTTTCAGGTGAAAAGAACTGCATGTAAGACTGAGGTGGAAATTAGCAAAGGTAACTAAAGTGCTCAGGACAGTGTCTGACACATTGCTTGCTATGATTATCATTCCACACGTGTAACTCTGTCCCTGGCCCTTAGTGGTGGTAGGGCAGGCAGACACAATTGTGGACAGGCTCTGAGATTTGAACTCTTCCTGCTTCCTCTCCCCCAGGCAATGGCAGTGCTGACAGATCACCCATACGCTTCCCTGACCCTCCCAGATGATGCAGCCGCTGACTGTCTCTTTCTTCGTCCTGGGTTGCCCGGTGCACCGCCTTTCCTTCTGCACCGTGGAGGTGGGGACCTGCCCAACAGCCAGGAGGTGAGGGAAGGCAGGAGCTCCACTACTACCAGAAGCCAGAGAAAGGAATCTCAGGCTTTCCTAGTGGGAGAAAGGATGGGGGGGGGGGGGGTTATCTTCTCTAGAAACCTAAGTGGGGCCACTTGGAGCTGGCTGGAAGGGGGCCTTGGCTCTGGCCTCAAGGTCTTACTCCCCTCTCCCCACTCCATGTCCTCCCTGCAGGCACTGCAGAAGCTCTCTGACATCACCCTGGTACCTGTGTCCTGCTCTGAACTGGAGAAGGCTGGTGCTGGGCTCAGCTCCCTCTGCCTGGTGCTCAGCACACGCCCCCACAGCTAAGGGCCTGGCCTTGGGATCCTCGCTGGCCAGGGGCAGGGCAGCATAGATAGTAGAAGGGGAAGGAGGATTAGATAGAAAACGGTGAGTAGGTAGTAGTGGGGAGAGGGCCCCAAGAAGAGGGGAGGGCATAATGTGGGAAAAAGGATGAGGCCACTGGGCTAATACTGTCTCTCAGAACCAATAAAATAGAATTGACCTTTTAGACTGGGCTGTGCTGGCATCTTACTGGGGCAGAGGAATGGGTGGGGCTGAAACCTGAGGTTGGGGTCAGTGTTAGGAAAGAGGCCTCTTTCGTTCATAAAACCTTCAATAGGCACTTACTGAATCATCAACCAACCCTGTTACAGGTGCTTGGGTACAAGATGGAAAAGACAGAATTTCTATTGTGGGAAGCATGTCCAGGGCAGAGAAGAGAGTATCTGGGTGGATCACTAACTGAATTTACCTAAATGTCAGATGATTCAGAGACTAGCAGTTTACTAGTCCACCCCTATTTGATAGAGAAGAAGAAATGATGCTTCCAGGGTTATTCATTTTCATTCACTCATTTACTGAGGCTTAGCAGTGATTTTAAAAGGATCAATCTCCTCATGGCAGGGAACTCACAGTACATGAAATTTTATTACAAATTGAAATACAGGTTATAATGGAACAATTCACAGAAGGCTTGTTTCTATGAGAGAAATAAGGGGCTCCCTAGGGCATCAAAGTGTATGCAAGGGTGGACAAGGAGGGTTAGGAACAACTTCCCAGAAATGACTATACTTGAACTGAGTCCAGATGATAAATAAGAATTAGCCAGGCAGGTAGTAGGGAGGAAGGAAAAGGGTAATTGAGGAAGAAGGAATTGCACTGGGCAAAGGCATTGGTGCTAGTGAGAATTCTCCAAGGCATATTGTGTCCATGTGGAGTGACAGAAACAGGCCTGGTCAGTGGACAAAGTGCTGTAGCTCCTAGTACCCAAAGCTAAGGCCCTTGGGCCCAGAGCTAAAGGCTAAGGAGAGAAATACTGCAGTTCTGAAATAAGAGCTGTAAGGAGCAAGTTAGACTGGGAAGGATCTCTCTGGCTTCAGGAAAGCGGGCAAATGTAGGAGGATGAGGTGGAGCTATGCGTAATCTAGGAAGGAAATGAGGAGAGTTCATTCAGCTGGTAGCGCTGGGCTTGGAGAAGGGTGTGGATTTGACAGCGACAGTGACAGTGACGTTAAGATAGAAAGAATGTGATGGCTCATTGTGTGGGAGTGAGAGAGGAAGGAGGTTTGCATGACTCCCAGTTTCTGGCTTGGGCAACAGGGTTGATCGAGAGAGCATGCAGAGGAGGATTAAGTAAATGGTTTGAGAGATGATAATGAGTTGGGTTTCACATGCAGGGCACAACAATATGCCTGGGGCCAGACAGGTGGGATTTCTGAGGGACAGTTTGGAAATCCCAGATCTGAGATCTGAGCTGGAGAGGGTTCTGGGTGTCATCTGCAGAGGTGGAAGCTGAGGACTGGCTGTGGATGAGAGCTTCCCAGGATAGGGGGTAAGGGGAGAAAGAAAGGGACAAACAGAATGGTGGGGAATATTGTGGGGACAGGGAACAAGGAAGAGGAATACAGAAGGAAGAAAACACCAGCAGCAAAGAAAAACATAGCTTAAAGAAGGGAGTACTCAAAGGCCAAGCCAGATGAATGCTAAAAAATGTCTCCAGGGTGTGGCCATTAGGACATCACTGACAAGCTTACGGAGAGCAGATGAACAATTTCAGCAGATGAACAGTGAGGATAGAGTGAAGGAGAAGAAAATGAAACAGGCAGGTGTATACCCTTGGTTTGAAAAGCTTGACTGTGGGAGGGAAGGGAAGAGAGGAATATCTGGGAGCTATCTGGGAGTTATTGATGTCTTAAGATGGGGAGACAGGGCTTAATCAGGTTTAGAGAGGACACTAGCGATGAAGGAGACATGGAAGTTATAAGAGAGATGGGAGTAAGTGAAGGAGCAAGATCAGTGGCAGAAATTGCTTGGAACCCAGGTCTTCTGACTCCCAACCTAGTGCTCATTTCTATCCCATGGTGCCTTCCACTTACAGGTGAGGGGTCAAGAAGGGGAGAGGAATTATTAGAGAGCTGGGAGCCCCCTACTTGGGAGGCTTGGAGTAAGGGCTTCCCTTCAAACTACGACTGCATAGATGGTGGAGGCATCAGCAGGGACCACTGTGGACAGCCGGCAGGGCCTTCTGAGGGCCATATGGTCTAGATCCGCATAGAGCAGGTTCTGAAGGAGGGGTACAGGGAGGAAGGAAGGATGGTCTCAGCAATCTGACTCCCTTGGCATTTAGGCTTCTTTCTGGGTCCAATCTCCTCAGGTATTCAGGCCAGCCCCCTTCCCATCCCCATGCCCTTACCGGCTCCTGGTCCACGTTCCCCGGAATCTTGTGCTCCTCCTCTACTGACCTCTGGGGCTCGGCTTTCACAAGTGGAGCTATGTGGGGGGGACAGAGCTGAAGGATGGAGAGAAGGTAACCAACTTGTCTGCTCCTAGCAAGGCTCAGACTTGGGAACCGAGGGGTAGGGAATGTGCGGGTAGGAGAAGGAAAATGGGGTGGAGTTAGTCTCACCAAATCTGGGGAGTGGTCGAAGCGGGGGCGGGGGCGAGCGCCTGTAGGGGTTGTAAAAGAGCCTTTGAGAGTCAACAGTCCTGTCTCGCTGGTTCTCCTCATCCGCGGCAAAGACATCCCAGCAACTTCAGGCTCAGACCCGCCAAACAACTTAGGCTCCTCCCCCACAGACAGTCCTGCCCATGGTCTGATCCTGCTGCACTTCTAGCTTCGCTCCTCTAGCCAGGGCTTCACTCACCAGCCTGTGGCCTCGTTCCCAAATTCTGACTCTTCCATCCTTCTCCAAACCATGCCTGGGCTCCAGATCTAGCTCTTTCGTTAGCGAAGTTCCGGGTCCTGTTTCTTGCCCCTCTCGCCTCTGGTCACACCCTGTTAAACCAGGCTCCACCCCTCGTGCTCACCTGCGCAGCCACCAGACCACGCCCAACGCTCCGAGTCCTAGCACCAGCACAACGCCTAGCAGCGGGATCAGGAGCTGGGGATACACCGACCCTGTGGGAACGGCGTGGCGGGGAGGGATGCCGAGGTCAAGGGTACGACGACAGAGAGCTAGCTCTTCCGCTCAGGAAGCCCCAGCCAAGTCCCCCCTTCCTCCCCTATTTGTGTATCTGAGTTAAAGTCCCCCCCGTGCGCTCAGTCCTCGACCTACCGTGGGTAGACCCCGGGGTCCTGCAATCGGCCTTGTCCCCCAGCACGTGAAGCACTGTACGGCTCTCGTCCTCGTGGCGGCCCCTGCAGAAAAAGGTGCCCGAGTCCCCCGCACTCAAGAGCAGCTCCAGCCGCTTGATACCAGGGTCCAGGGAGCGTAGGCGGCCTGCGAAGGGCTGGAGGGGTGGCACGGTGGGGGTCCCGCTCGGCGAGGCCCACAGTATCGGGCGGCGTCCTTTGGACAGGCCCTTGCAGGCCGGGAAGCTAGGCGCCCAGGCCCAGCGGATGGGGTGCGAGACCCCTACGCAGGAGAGATTCACCCGGTCCCCAGGGCGGCCTTCCAGAGAAGCTAGGGAAAGGCGCGGGAGGTGGTTAGGGCAAGAGCACAGGACAAGACGAACCCCCACCCCCGTCTTCTTTCTTTCCTCTATTCTGCCCAGCCATTCTGGATCTTCCCACACACTCCACCCCCAGGCGCCCCCTTCCCCTGCCTCATTCTTTCCTCGCCCATCCACAAGTTTCCCATGGATCGCTTACCCCCCGGGTCCCCCTGGGCCCTGGAGAGCAGCAGAGGCAGCAGCTGCAGAGCCAGGGCCATGGCTGGGATGTGGTGGGGAGAGGTGGCGAGTGAATCAGCGGGGGAGACCGGAGGGAAGCTGGGGGCGGGGGACGGTCGGGCTGGGGGCTCGGATAAGAGCGGGGGCGGGGCCACCAGCTGCCCAGATCCCTTCGGGAATCCTCCCAGGCAAACTCACTGCCCTCAAACAGTGCTCACTTAAAAACGCTCACTTAAAAGTTGTGCCCGGGCTGTTCACACAAGCGCTTTCGCCAGCTTAACTCCTCCAGCGTAGAAATGGCTGGGAGCACCACAAATTCTGGAGCTCGGCTGTTTAAGTTCCGACTTCGCCAGCTACTGGCTGCGTGATGTGGACAAGTCGCTTAACCTCTCTGGGCCTGTTTGCTCACCTGTAAAATGGGGATAAAAGCACCTATCTCGTAATGTATTGTGAGAATAAAGTAATACAGGTAAAACGTAAATAAAGTAATATACATGAAACTAAAAGTAATACACCTAAAAGGCCTAAAACAATGTCTGACACACAGGAGTACTGTGTGTTTGCCATTATTATTACTATTTTTCCCCCTTAAGGCTGGTAAAGTGAAGCAGTGGGAGTAGAGAAAGAACAAAGAAATCTGTAACTGATTGTGATTAATTAGTTGTAAACATGACTGCACTCCGACCAAACTATTACTATTTCTATTCTTTTTTCCCCCACTATTTCTGTTCTTATTTTAGCTTCTACCCCACTTCTTGGTGCCCACGCTGTGCCTCCCCGCTCATGGTGCCCTGCCCAAGTTTCTGCCGATTTTGACTGAGGAGGTGCTTTGGAACAAATGCACACACCCAAGACTTAGGACTCCAGTGGCTCTCACTGGACTGGAGTAACCAAGGCCACGCCACACCCACGTGGGGCCAGGGTGAGGTCCCGGGAACCTTCAGTGGGCCTGAGGCAGCTCCTCCTTAGCAGACAGGCTGTGGCTGTCCCGGACTTGCAGCCCTAGCCCCTTCCTCTGCTGCTATGACATCACAGAAGCCCTCCCAGATGTCACAAACCCTTCATCCTGTGGCTGAGCAGGGGCCGGCACACAGAGTGGGGACTGAATTAATTTGACTCCTTCCATCTTCAGTTTCTGCCTGCATGCCCCTACCAATGGCTATCCGGGACCAAATTTGGCAATCAACTTGGGCCACTTCCCATTGTCCATTTCCCAGGAACCAGCAGAAGCTACCACCATGGCCATTGTAAATCACAGAGGCCTTTGGTGATGCTCCTTAATAGGACTGGGCAGTCAGGACTCTCAGCTAGGGGTCAGGAAGGGAATTTTGGCCTAAAATCCAAACCAAAATGGAGTTGACCACTAGTGGTACCTACCACCCTCTGCCATCCCTCTCGCCCATCCCCACTCCCAACCCAGGCCTGCTCAGGGCTCCCCACCCCTTGTCTTTTCCTCTGGTCAGCTGTGTTTAAATGGAGAGGGAGGTGCCACCAGAGGCAGAAAAGGGAGGGGCCTCTGGGATTATAAATTCCAAAAAGGCTGCTCAACTCTCAGAGCTGGATCCCAGAAAATCTACTCTGTCAGCTGCTGCAGCTGCTACCATTCTCAGGACCCTCACCATGAAAGGCCTTCTGTTGCTCACCCTGTCTGCTCTGCTCTGCTGGGTCTCAGGTGAGCACCTGGGGGCCCCAGGGACCTGATTCATCCCACCTGGTTTATACCTTGCCTTACCCGCTGCCCTGCACTACCCACTCCTCTGGATCCCAAGCACCCTAAGCCCCAACTGGCTCAGCTCTCCTGTGCCTCCAAAACCAGGCCTCCTTGTGACAGGCTCCTTGCTCCATTTCTCAAGGACCCAGGTCTCCATTCATCACACTCCTCCCCACCTCCAAGAAAGACCCACTCTTCTCACCTGCCAGGGCTCCAGGTTTCCTGTTCCCCACTCCAAGTTGCCCCGTTCTTGGAAACTGATATCTAGTACCACAGCCCGTCCCACTCCAGGATGCAATCCTCCAGGATCCAGCTTACCCACCTTCTCCTCTCACCTCCTGCGCTCAGCAGAGTGTCCTCTGAGAGCCTAGGCATCCGGCCCCAGGCTCTTTCTATACCCCACCTTCCCCCTCTACTCCATCAGGGACTTAGGTGCTCAGCCCTGGCCTTTCCTAGTTCCCCCCTGCTCCTCCCTGAGTTGCAAACCCTCTCCCTTACCAGGGATGCAGGCTTTCTGGATGGTTCCAATGACCTCTTAGAGCCTCCTGGGGAACAAGAGAGTTTTCCTGAGCGTTTTAGGGTGGGGATGCCAGGGCCATTCACCCCGGGTGAGGTGGGTTTCACTGAGGTATACTTACCAGGCTCCTCCACCCCTAGACTGACTCCTCCTTCACCACACCTTGCATGCCCAAACCTTGAATTAGCTGAAGCAGGAACTTTGGGGTTGCCACCTTCTGCACCTACCCTCTCTATTTTGGTGCTAAGATGGAATCTGATGATCCATCTCCGAGATATTTTTCCTTCCTGCCAGAGATCTCCTGGGGCAAGAGGATTCCATTCAGTTCTGGCCCCTCTTCCCGTGCTCTTGCCAGCCCCAGGAGGTGGAGAGTAAACTGCTGAAGCTGACCGCAGGTGCTTTTCTTGCCAGCCTCGAGTTCCAAGCCACTTCTGACAGTGCTGGAGTCCCCATGGCTTTTATTTTTACTATTTCTCCCTATTTCAAGTCTTCATCTTCTCCCCAGCATGTACCCATTCCTTCTCCATGGTCTCCTCACATTCCATCTACTCCCAGTCCCGTGTTTGTAGCTCTGCCCCTTGACTCATGCCCAAATGGGGCGGAGTGAAGGAAAATATTTTGGGTGTGGGCCTGCTGCCCACTTTCCACTTTCTCTGCATCACTCACCTGCTCTGTCCCCACTGAAACAAACTGGTCAGAGCACCTACATGGCTGTCTCTTTTCCACCCTACACCCCCCACCCCCAGCTCAGCTTATCCATAGGCAAGTCAGACACCCCATCACCTCAGCCTGACTTGTGTCTCCTCAGCTGACATTCGCTGCCACTCCTGCTACAAGGTCCCTGTGCTGGGCTGTGTAGACCGGCAGTCCTGCCTCTTGGAACCAGGACACCAGTGCCTGACAACAAATGTGTACCTCGGTAACACCCCCACTTTTAATGGGGAAAGGGGATGGGTGGGAGAGTCTATGGCTGGAACAGAGAATTACAGCAATGTTACTATTTGGTCAAAGATGATTATGTGCCAGGTACTATCTTATGTCATTACATGCGTTGTTTCTATTAATGTTCATGACAACTCTATAGTGTAGGTGCTATTGTTAATACTGAGGAAACAGCCTCAAAAAGACAGTAACAGGCCCAAGTCCTAAAGGCCAGCAAGTGATAGTACCAGTATTTGGCGGGGTGGGAGCAGCAGGGTAAGGAAGTGCAAGAGGAAGACTGGACTGAGAAGAGACAAAGAAGGGAAGGGCTGGGGCAGAGCTGGGAAGGCAGGAAGCCTGGCTGGTGCGTGGGGTGGGGAGGTGGGCACAGGCATGTCAGATGCCCATCCTAGCTAACTCCCTTGCCCACTCCTACCCCTAGGTAAGATGTGGGTTTTCTCTAACCTGCGCTGTGGTACACCGGAAGAGCCCTGTCGGGAGGCCTTCAACCAAACCAACCACAAGCTGGGCCTGACCTATAACACCACCTGCTGCAACAAGGACAGCTGCAACAGCCCAGCCCCCCGGCCGGCTCCGGCCCTGGCCCTGGTCTTCCTCACCTCCTTGGCTGGCCTTGGCCTCTGGTTGCTGCACTGAGACTCACTCCATGGCTGCCCCTCCACCCACCTGCCTTAGCCTGAGCCTCTCTCCCTGAGTCTCCGTATCCCCTGGCTTTCCAGTATGGCCTCTCCCTAGCTCCCTTTACATTTCCCCAGTCCCTTCACATTTCTTTAATTAGACTCTGGAGTGGTCTCCCTATCCATCCCTCCCACCCCACACCCTCCACTGTGTTTTTCCCCAAGTCCCTTCCATTTCCCTCCAGACCATTCCAGATCCTCCACTGGCCCCTAGAAGGACTCCCCACTTTGCCTCCTGCACTCTACTGTGCCCTACTTAGGGAGGGATTGGGATCTGGGCCTGAAATGGGGCTTCTGTCCTGTTCCCAATGAAGGCTCCCAGGAAGGACCTGATGGCCTCACTGCATTGGGCTGATTCCCCAAACCCTGGCTCCCCTACGCACCCCGTCTCCATACTCAACCTCTTTCCATTTTGAGTAATAAACATCTGTGTCTAATAAATTTTGCATTTATAGTCAGATGACCTAAATGTTGGGCCCCCTCCCAGGAAATAACCCTTACCCAGGAATCCTTCAGGGAGTTTCCATGGGAGGCTGGGTTGGAACAGGTTTTTCAAGCCTCCATCCTCCCTTCCAGTGTCTGGGGGTGGCACACAGGTCCCAGTGTTTGGAGAAACAACCCTTATCCTAAATTTAGGCCACACCCCTGATGTATTGCCAAGAAGGAGGTGCAGTCTGGCTTGAGAGCTCCCCAGGACGGGTAGGAGATGTGCACGGGCATGGAGCCCATACCTTTTTTCCTCAGGTTAGAATCAGAGGCCTCACCTGGCCTGGTTACTAAAGAGGGCACCTTGCAACTCTCCTATCACAGTGTTTACATTTCCTTTCTCAATTTAAAATAATCCTCTAGGGAGCCAAGCTGCAGCTGGGGGAAAGGGGAACAATCCCAGACAGCCAGGCTCATGGAATCCTGGTGACCCCCACCTAGCCCAGAGCCTGCTCCCCTCAGTGATTCTCATTGCTAAATAAGATTCTCTCTGTCTTCAGGATCCAGAAGTCACTGAGAACCGATTCTCAATTGTCCTTTGGGTTTAGTTGGTTAAGGAGTGCACGACTGTAACTAAGTCCCAGACTAGAACCTGGATGTCCCCATGTTACCCCTTCAGCCTCCCATCAACAAAAGATAGATGGAATTTTCCAGTCAGCTCTAGAGTGGTCAGTAGATTTTAATGGCTCACAGAGGAGTGCTTGCCTTCTCACCTCAGATGTTCACATTCCCCCTTCCCTTGCTCCCTCACTCCCTCCCCTTCCCCTACTCCCACTACCCTCCCCACAGTCCTGGAAAGAGCCAGGCCAGGGCAGTGGCTGCTGCAGCCAAGATGCACACGGGGACCACCGTGCTCGCCACCGCGCCGTTGCACAGGTCTCTGAGGCAGCAATCCCTGTGGGTTGTGTAAGTCACGTCTCCCACTGACTCTCTTTCCACTTGATTACAATGATGGGCTGCCACACAGGCTGGATGGTGATGAATCAAGGTCACTGAGGCTGAGAGAGAGGATGAGACTGGGGTGTTTTCAAGGAGCCCAAAGGCGTTCTCTGCCCCTTCAAAAAACACCTCCCTAAAACCAAGTGGCCAAAGTTAACACATTAAAGAGGTAGCATAGTATAGTGGTTAAGAGTGTGGGTTCTGGGGCCGGCCCGTGACTCACTCGGGAGAGTGTGGTGCTGATAATACCAAGGCCCCGGGTTCGGATCCCATATAGGGATGGCCAGTTGGCTCGCTGGCTGAGCGTGGTCCTGACAACACCAAGTCAAGGGTTAAGATCCCCTTACCGGTCATCTTTTAAAAAAAAAAAAAAGAAAAAAAAAAGAAAAAGAGGACATAAGAAATAAATGCAATGTGGGATCCTGGTTTGGGTCCTGGATCAGAAAAAAGACATGAGTGAAATGTCACTGGCTAAATCAAGTAAAGTCTGTAGATTAGTTAGTAGCACTGTACCAATGTTATTTTCTTTTTTTTTTTAAAGATGACCGGTAAGGGGATCGTAACACTTGGCTTGGTGTTGTCAGCACCACGCTCAGCTAGTGAGCAAACCGGCCATCCCTATATGGGATCCGAACCCGGGGCCTTGGTATTATCAGCACCACACTCTCCCGAGTGAGCCACGGGCTGGCCCAAAAGGAGCTTTCTATGTGCTTACAGCCCATTGCTAAAAGGAGAAGATGCCTGTTAGTCTCATGGAGTTAAGCTAAAGGCACCATCAGCACCGCACTCTCCCGAGTGAGCCACGGGCCAGCCTCCAATGTTATTTTCTGATTTGATAATTGTACTATGGTTATGGAAGATGTTACCATTAGGAGAAGCTGAGTGAAAGATATACAGGAACTCTGCTATTTTGCAACTTTTCTGTCAATCTGAAATTATTTCCAAATAAAAAATTAAAACATACATGTGTACATATACCTCCCTGGTCCTTAGCTGATGCCTGAATATTGAAGTTCAATTTAGCATTTGGGCCCCAGCCTTGAGTGAATGGGCCTATGAGATTTTTTCTGGAATCTCAGAAAGAGGAGGGAGGTAGGAGCACAAGGACTGGGGCTTCTGAGGGGTTCAGTGCCAGGAGCCAGAAAGTGTAAACGACAGCGGCACCATCTGCCCAGAGCCAGATTGAGCCTGGAAGTTTCTGGAAGCCAGAAGGACTGGGACACAGGGAAGGGTTGAGGGATGAGGCAGAAACTGAGGACTCACGGTTCCCAGGTATCTTGATCTGTCCTGGGCCTGGTTGGGGTCTGTGCTCTACGAAGCCACAGTGTTCACCCTCTCCACAAATGGTCACAGTCTCTTTGCAGGAGCTGCTGGGGCATCCCCCGCAGTCATAGCACCGCATGCGGTTTCCTGGCAGGAGACAAGAGGCGCTGGACCTGGCCCTCAGGGGAGCCGGCTGGCAGAGGGCATGGACAGGCCTAAGTGAGAGGTACGTTGGTCGCCTCCTTACCCAGGGCAGCCCCCAGCAGGGTGGCGAGCAGGATCCCGACAAATCGGGAGTTCATTGTGGCTGCCTGTGTCAGTGGTGCCTCTCCCTCCTGCCCACCCCTCTCCCCAGCCCTGCTCTGCCAGCCTTATATCCCCCTTGCCTTGAGCTTTATAGGGCTATAAAAAAGGAAGAAAGAGTCTTCCCCCGCTGGCACTGGGGGCCCCAATAGGGACAGGGAGGGGCCCCACAGGATGCTGTCAGCATCCTCGGGAGCCCCAAACTCCTGCATCCTCAGCAGTGGTTCTAAAACTGTGGCCTGAGAACTCCTGGGGGTCCCTAAGACCCTTTCAGAGGGTTCTCAGAGGTCTTTCTTTTCCAACTACACCTGTGTGAGGTCAGATTTTCTTCATATACTTCACCCAGAACTACGTATCTCAACAAACTGCATGCAGAAGCAGATATGAAAACCCAGTCATCTTCTATTAAGCCTGACATTAAATAGATTGGCAAAAATGTAAAGTAATGCCACTCTTCTCACTGTGCTGTTGGGAAATAATAGTTATTTTTCACAAAACTATGTTTTGTAAACGTGATAGGTTTATTATTTTTATTTTTTAAAAGAATCAATAAATACCTACTTAAAATGTTCTGTTTTAATTTCTAATATGGTAAATATTGATATAACCCACACAAAGAAAAATTCTTTGGGGTCTTCAGTAATTTTTAGAAGTGTAAAGAGACCTTGAGGTCAGTTTTTGAAAACCGTTGCTCAATGGATTCCTGCATCTCTCCTGTCCCACCACCTCCTTTCCTAGTCTTACTCCTCCTGGAACATTGTGTCCTCATTCCCCAGATGTGGCTCTCCTGCTCCCCAGTCTCTTAAGCCCCAGTCTTCTAGACTCTGCCACCCTCCCCCCACCCCAAATCCTCTCTACATCTTCCTTCCTAGTCTTTCTGATTCTGATTTCTTCTCCCAGTGGAGCACATCCATCTCTTCAGCCTCACCCCTGATTCTTTCCTCCAAGGTAGTGAAGCTGGGAGGGATAATTACGGGATAGACATGTGGAGGCTTGGGGTGATCAAAGGGATCTGAAGCTGGCTGGGGTCCGCCCTTACACAGCTGGCTTTGTGTGTGTGTGTATGTGTGGGTGTGGGTGTGGGTGTGGGTGTGGGTATTGTTGATTCCACACTCCGACAGATATAGGCCAAGGATGTTTAAGAGGGTGACCTTGAGAGACATAAACACACTAAGGGGGAAAGAGAAAACAAAGACTGGGAGAGGAGTCAAGAGAGCAGAGAACAGCTTGAGACAAGCGGAGGGAGGGAAGGCGACAGACACAACTCAGGAGTGGCAGATGGCCAAGTTACAGAGACAAACACACTGAGAGAACAGAGCAGACCCTGGAGGCGACACAAGGGGCAGGGAAGGTGTGAGAAATGTGGGGCACAGAAGCAGGGGCTGGGGCCCCAGCTGTGTCAGGCTGGTGAATGTGGTCACGGTTCCACCCCCCAGATTCTCTCCCTAGGTGTGTTTGTTTACTGGTCCCTCCCTGTCTTGCTCAGATGCTCCAACTCTCCAACTCTCGGAATCTTGGAGTGCAGGTCACATTCTCCCAGACTCCTGAGCCCAGGTCCAGCGATGGGCACCTCCAGCATCTTCCTCTGCTTCCTGTTCCTCTGTGGGACACTGGGTAAGGGTGGGCTGGGGAATCCCCACGGGGCAGGGGCTTGTGGAGGAGCCTGAGGGCTGGAGGGGAGAGGTGGCTGGAAGAGGCCAAGAAAACAGCTGGGGGGCTTTTGGGAGGCTGACCAATGGGAATGGCCTCAGGTCAGCCTGATAGAGCAGAAGAGGAAAAGTTTCCTCCCAAATTCCGTGCGAATGACTGTCTTTTCCTCGCTGCATCTTTCACCTGCTTCTGTCTCCCTGTCCCTTATCTTGCCTCTTGCTTCTGTGCTGGGCCCCTTGGTCAATGTCAATTCCTATTTTCATATCTTTCTCTGGTGCTATCTACTTAACTTTTTCACTGCCCGCTGGGTCTGGCTTTTTGTGTCACATTTTATGTTCATCTCTGGTTCTTGTGGCTTCTGTTCATGTCTGTGTGTCTCCCTCAATCCCTGTATCCCTCTTGTTTCTGCCTCGGTTTCTTTTCCTACATTCTCTCCCCTGCTCCATTCCCCGTGTCTTTTTCTACTTCTGTCTGCCCTTCTCCCCTCGTTTCATGGCTTTCCTCTCTCCACTTTGTGTGGTCCCTCTATCTATGTACCCCTCCCTGGATCTGGGCTCTGCCTCTCCCCGTCGCCTTGATCTCTTCTGAACCCAGGTCTCACCACTTCCCCTGCCCGGGGACGGCTCCGCTGTTACACCTGCAGCTTCGCCAAACCCTGCTACCCGGTTCCCACTGAGTGTCAGGATGATGAAGCTTGTGGCATCAGTATCGGCACCTCAGGTAGAACTAGGTCAAATGGCCCTTCCCCAGATCGCTCCCTGTCTCTATCCATCCTGCCTGTCCTGCTGCCCCTGCCTCACCATTCCTCCCTTGTCCCACAGACCAGAATGAGATCATCCAGCGGAAAGGCTGCCTCCCCAGGGCCCAGTGCCCTCTGCAGGGCCATGCCACCTACTGGTTACGCTCCTATGTTCTGCGGCACCACTGCTGTGAGCAGGACCTGTGCAACGTGGCCACCACTCCACAGTGGCTCCCCAGCCTCCTCCTCACCACCCTGCTCCTCCTTGCAGCCATCTTCGTGTGGGGAGGCCACTTCCTCCACTAGCCTCACATGGATCTGCAGCCCCCAACCCAGCACTCTTCCGCCATCACCATGGCCCTGGAAACACCTGCAGACACTTTTGAGACATGCCCAAGCACTTAGTTTTGTACAGAGACCTCAGATCCCTGGGCCCAGCACCTTCACAGACCCCTCCCAAGACCTGTTTCCTACAGGTACTGCTCCACCCCTACAGGCACCTGCCCAAAGCCCAGCCTCATAAAGAACGCTGCTCTATGTCTTTTGGCTTTTCTAGATACCTGTTACTGATGCTCTCTCTCAGCCCCAGGTCCTTGGCAAGGCAGGCATTTTGATGGAGCTGTGGGTTCTAGGGGCAAGGGGATGGAAGGGGCACGAGGTATGCACAGGAGGAAAGTCTTGCTAAGAAAGACTCATTTGGTAGGTCGGGAACTCAGGAAGGAGGGCTTGGGGAACTATGAAGAATACACTTAATAAAAGGGCTATCCGGGAGTCTGGTAATGTGGCAGTGTGTGTGTGTGCGCGCACATGCACGATCTCTCTCTAACAAGGAACTATAGCTGCTTGGTGGGTCGGGCTGGGGTGCTGGAACCTGAACCATAGTGTTCCCCTCTTTCTCGGTCTGTGTCATTTGTGTACTCCTTCCCTCCTATAGCTTAGCTTAAGCCACTGCAGCATGAAGACTATAGGTGAGACTTCTGAAAAAGTTTTTCTCTAGTGAGGCGAAAGCTTGAGCAGAGAGACACAAAAGGACACACTGTGGAGTTGCTTGTGAAGGTGAGGCTGGGAGTCCAGCTCATTTCTGCCCGAGACTGGGGGATGGCCAAGTTGGGAGCATCAATGCCCTCCTCCACTTCACCTGCCTAGACTTGCCCGCATTTCACAGGCAGCCATGCATGGGCCTGGTCCAATAACATGCCCCACCAGAGAATCCCGCTTGCCCGCCCTTGTGGACACTCCCACTGCCCAGAGAGATAGGGTATGATCCCTGGGGCAACAGGGAGGTGGTGCTCCCAGGGTGTCAGAGTGGTGATAAGTTGCCCACGTGCTCTGGATGCCACAATGGAGTGCCACAGGGAAGTGTGTGTGCCTAGGATAAGGAGGGTGTCCGGGGTGGGGGCCAAGCAAGGCATCCCCACCCTCACTGAGTTTCCTCCCCTTCCATCTGAGGAAATCTGGGAGCTGATTAAAGGTGCTTGTTCCCTCTCAACTTCTTTGTGAGGATGAGACGTGGCGGGGGATGGAATGGGAGTAGTGGTGTCCTGGCTTAATTTGGATGGAAGTTGAGTCTTTTTTCCTTTTTCTCTGTCCCTCAATCCTTCCACTCTGTGCTTCTATTTTTCTCTATCTCTCTGTCCATCTCTTTTCTCTTACTTTGGCTTGAGTCTCTTCCCTGCTCTCTGCCTCAGTTTTCCTCATTCATCCTTAGGTTCCCCTATGACTGATTTCCCACCATTGCTCAAGTCTCTAGATACCTCTGTCTGCTCCCTGCCCTCCCCCCCTCACTGCCACCAGTTACCCCAGGCTCCCCTCAATCCCACAATACTATGGACTCAGGGCCACCCCTCCACTTGCTGCTACAAGACAGGAGACCACACCTTTTTGTAGGTGACATCACAGAATAATGCTCCTCCTTTCCTTCAGTCCCCTGCCCCCACCCCACACACAGCTTAGTGGCTGCTGGAGGCCAGTTGGACTGTGAAATCACTCTCTCAGCCCCTCCCCATTGCCAAGGTTTTTAGGGAATCCTTTAGGTGCCAGCTGGCCAGGGAGATGGCAGGTCACACTTCTCAGCAGGAGATGTCCCCGAGATCACCTGGTCTTGTGGGCAGGTGGGCTGTGGGGTTTGCAAAGCAGAGAGATGAATTAAGGATACCTCTATTCTCTATCTCCTCAGGAACCAGGGCGCCACCCCCAACCCAATCCCAGTGTTTCCTCTCCCATCCCCAGACCCCTTCCTCACCCAAGATGGGCCAAATGGATGTTCTCGTAGACCTGGATTTCGGGTTTGAATGGAGGAATCGAGGCATCTGGGGAGAAGAAGCCAGGTGGGGTACAGAAGAGAAGTCACCAGATAATTCAGAGTTGTGTTTCTCACCACCACCACCCCAAGAGAAGATAGGGTACAGAGGCAAGATGTGAGCCCAACCCTTTGCTTCATACCCGCATGCCCTCTTCTTCCCTCTGGGAGGGAGGAACTCACCTCTGCCCTGAGCCCCCTGGAACCTCTGCCTCCAGAGCATGATGCTGAGGGCCAGGATGGTGAATCCCTGGCCCACCGTGAGCAAGAACATCAGGATCCAGGGCACATCCCAGCCTGTGGAAGGGGTGCAGAGGGCAGAAGAGGCATCCATGGAGGCTGTAATAAGGGCAAAACCAGAGGGATAGGGAGGGAGGCAGTGAGACGGCCTGTCTCTCCCGAAGAGAGACTTCCCTGCCACAGTCTGGTGGGCTCTTCCAACAAAAGGCTTCGCAAGCTTCCCTGCCCCCAATATCCACCACCCCACTTTGGCTCTTTCCAGGACTCTCACCCTGACCTCATGAGCTAACATTGACAGAGAATGAAAATGCCCCCCACCCCCATGGGCAGCTAACTCCAGAGCAGACCACCAGCCGTAACTGTTCATTTCCCCTCATACCCTTCATGGTAATTCATCCTTTCAAGAAAAGATAAAAGTGCCTCCCGTTTATTCATTCTTCCATTCATTCATTCTCTGAGCATTTGCTGAGTGCTCACCACATGCCAGGCACTGTCAGGTGGTGAGGATGAAAAGGGATACAAGGCCCAGTCACTGCCCATGGATGGCCTTTGCTTACTGAAATAACGCCCATTTGCTCCTCCCTCCTGCCTTGCAAATGGGTTATTCTACATCCGGTAGCATTCATTCTCTGCATAATGGGCTTTTTTTTTTTTTTTTAAAGATGACCGGTAAGGGGATCTTAACCCTTGACTTGGTGTTGTCAGCACCACGCTCAGCCAGTGAGCGAACCGGCCATCCCTATGTGGGATCCGAACCCGGGGCCTTGGTGTTATCAGCACCGCACTCTCCCGAGTGAGCCACGGGCCAGCCCCCATAATGGGCTTTTAATGTTTATTTTATTTTACTTTTTATTAGATATGGGGTTTTCCTGTGTTGTGTAGGCTGGAGTGCAGTAGCTATTCACAGGTGCAGTACTACACTGATCACCATGGGAGTTAAAACCTGCTCTGTTTCTGACCTGGGGCTCACCTCTCCTTAGGAAGGTCAACGTATCGATGATGAACGTAGTGCAGACACCCGATTGATTGGTACAGTGCACTACAGCCCAGAACTCCTGGGCTCAAGTGACCCCCCCAGCCTCAGCCTCCTCAGTAGCTGGGACTACAGGCATGCCACTACACCTAACTATAATGGTCTTTTTATTGTAAAATAATTATATATTTTTTCTCCTTCTGCCTTCACTATCAATGTGCTATTATAACACCAGTGCATATATTCTTTCTTCAAAAGACAACTCCAGGACTGGCCAGTTAACTCAGTTGGTTAGAGCGCCATCGAGGATTTGGATCCCCATACCAGCCAGCCACCAAAAAAAAAAAAAAGACAAGTCTTCCAGCAATAATTCTTATTTTCTTTACCTCTGCTATGGGATATTCCACAGAAATCATAGGTTACCCTATTTCTTTCTTTTTTAAATTTATTTATTTTCTTATTTTATAGCTTACCCTATTTCTAAACAATGGTATATTCCACCAGAATACACCTCTGGGCTGCTGGTCTATTCCACCAGAAAACTGGCTTAACCAATCCTTCTTCCTCTGTTATGGATTCGTTCACGAGAAAAAGTCCTCCTCCTATAGGCAGTGGTCTGCTCCACCAGAGGTTACCCCCAACCTAGCCAGACTCGCTTCCTATCTCACCTCCTCCCTTAGCCAGCAGGTGAGGGATGCGCCAGAAGCAACATCCCTTCCTATCTCCTCCCTCAGTTTACCTGCCAGGCTAAAGCTGACCCCTTTGTTCTGAGGCAAGAGGCAGCGGATGATTCGTGGTCTACGGCTCCGGGGCTCAGGAAGCCCCTCCCCAGGACACACTAAGAGCAGAGCACCCCCATCACCCCAGAAGGACTGAACACGGCCCCTTATGGGACCATTCCCCTCCAGCCAGGTCACAGAGTCCAGGCGTCTGTTAGGAACCACAGAGCACAGGAGAATGGAGCAAGGGGATCCATCTGCAGCCCTTGCAGATAACTGGGATCCTGTGGGGAAAGAGGGACCCCTCAGTTTTTTGCCTGGGCTTCTTGGTTCCCAGTGGCCCTTGGTCTGCATGCTCCTGCTTACCTCTGAGCACAAAGACGTCGTACACCTTCCAGTTCTGGTACTTGTGGTGCTGACCCAGCACGGCGCACCAATACCGCCCGGCATCTCCCTCCTTGGACCCCTCCAGCCACAAAGAATAGTTCCCCAGCAGTTTGAGCCTGGATTCCTTTTCGGGTTTCCCAGTGTCCGAGGCTGGCCTAGCCACTTGGATTTGGGTCACCAGGGTGGTGGGGGAGCCTGCTGCAGGGTTGCGGAACCAAGACAGGAGTTCGTCTCCATATAGGGTGGGTGGTGAGGGACATGGTAGCTCCATCGCCTCCCCCAAGGCCACATAGATGGCCTGGATGTTGTCTGTGGGGAGAGTGTTGTATGAGGCCAGAGACCTGCATCAGATCAACAACCTCCCACTTGACCTCCAACCCCTGACTTCCTCCCCTTCTGGGGTCTCCCACCACTGGCTGGCTGGTGAGCACATTTCTCAAGTGACAGCTACAAAAAAGAAGAGAGGTGGAGAGGAGAGGGTAAGGGCTTCCTTTTTCTCTCCTTAGGCCAGTGAGGGGATCTGAGAGGCAGAGGGAAAAGGCTAGAATAGTTGGAAAATGCCCACGTATCTTCCTCTCATTTATCCTTTTCTGGAAGCATTTACTGGTCTGTTCTTATTTTCTAAAGGAAACTGTACATGACTTGAACCCTCATTGCCTCAGTGTTCCCTAGTATTAGAGGCAGGGGGAGGTCAGTTGGGGTAAATCTACCTTCTTGAGTCAGATGCCTTCCCCAGGCCCCTAAGGAGAAAGAGCAGCAGTTCCTCCCCAACCTTGCAAATAGCTGAAGAATCCCACCTCCTTCCTGGTCCTTACCTGCAGCAGCCTGCCGGGGCCCACATAGGAACAGAAGGAGGATGAATAAGGGTACCATGGGGAGAGCCTGCCAAGTTCTCTTGCTCTAAGACCTGGTGCCCCGGGGAGGAAACAGAGCCCAGATAAAGGCCCACACTCCCTGGTGTTGAGTGACAAGGGCCTCTAGAGGGGACGGGAATGCTGGGGCGATAAAGTCCAGCTGCTTGTCAACTGGGGCAAAAATGACCACCACCTTTCTGTCCTGGGGGGAAAAGGACCCAGTCCAGGCCACTCTGAAGATGATCTTCTCACTCCTCTGATGCCACATCAGCTGAGGGACTTAAATCAAAGATCTTCCACACTAAGAAGCCTTCATAGATGGGGTCCGAGCTGCCCACTTCCTTTCAGTCTGGAAGTACATGTTATGGTCTGTCTTCTACACCTAAGAGACATCAGCTAATGAACGAAAAAGCTGAGTCTTCATGTTGGTCTCCACCGAACACATCACAAAACTGTGTATCCAGAAAGGTGCTCCATAAGTGATTTGAAATGACTTTCTCTGTGGTTGCCTGGCATACCACAGAGCTCTCCTGAACCCCTGATGAATGTATTAAGTTATTACTCAAGGAGAAAAATAGCAAGGGCCCTGAGAGTTCAATGATTCATCCTTCTGCTCAGGCAGGACTCTTAAGGCAGATCTTCATACAGTTCTAATAGTTTCTTTTTTTTTTTTTTTAAAAAATGACCGGAAAGGGGATCTTAACCCTTGACTTGGTGTTGTCAGCACCACGCTCAGCCAGTGAGCGAACCGGCCATCCCTATGTGGGATCCGAACCCGGGGCCTTGGTGTTATCAGCTCCGCACTCTCCCGAAGGAGCCACGGGTCGGCCCGGGTTCTAATAGTTTCTTTTTTTTTTTTTTAAAAAATGACCGGAAAGGGGATCTTAACCCTTGACTTGGTGTTGTCAGCACCACGCTCAGCCAGTGAGCGAACCGGCCATCCCTATGTGGGATCCGAACCCGGGGCCTTGGTGTTATCAGCTCCGCACTCTCCCGAAGGAGCCACGGGTCGGCCCGGGTTCTAATAGTTTCTTTTTTTTTTTTTTAAAAAATGACCGGAAAGGGGATCTTAACCCTTGACTTGGTGTTGTCAGCACCACGCTCAGCCAGTGAGCGAACCGGCCATCCCTATGTGGGATCCGAACCCGGGGCCTTGGTGTTATCAGCTCCGCACTCTCCCGAAGGAGCCACGGGTCGGCCCGGGTTCTAATAGTTTCTAATGTGTTATTTATTTTTAAAATTATTTTCAATGAAATATTCTATACACACCAAAGACTATATATGATGTGAAACTGTGTAATGGATAAATTGTGGCATATTCATACAATGAGACCCTGGACAGCAATGAGAATGAACAAACCACAGAGACTTGCAATGAGGTTGAATCTCAGAAACATGAGAGTAAAAGAAGCCAGACACGAAGAATGTGTCTTGTATGATTACACTTATATAAAATACAAAAATAGATAAAACTAATCTATGGGGTGAGAAATTCAGATAGTGGTTACCCTTGCGGGGGATGGGTAGCAACTGGTAGGAATATGGAGAGGGTGTTCTAGATGCTGTAACAATCTGTTCTTGATCTAGGTGCTGATTACATAAATATATTCAATTGGTGCACTTTTCCCAATATGTTTACTCCAGTGAAAAGCTAGAGTTTATATATTATGTAGGTGTAAGGTACAAAGAAAAATAAAACAAACCTGTGTACATATTAAGAAACAGAATATTACCATTTCAGTCAAAGATCCTGTATGCTGTGTAATCACTATTCTAAATTTGCTCTTTCTTTTCCACGTGCTTTATCAGTAAATTTTTTTTTTTAAAGATGACCGGTAAGGGGATCTTAACCCTTGACTTGGTGTTGTCAGCACCACGCTCAGCCAATGAGCAAACCGACCATCCCTATGTGGGATCCGAACCCGGGGCCTTGGTGTTATCAGCACCGCACTCTCCCGAGTGAGCCACGGGCCGGCCCTTATCAGTAAATTTTATGTGGTTTTGAATTTTAAGTAACGGTATTATGTATATATCCTTTTGTGGCTTTCTTTCTTTCTTTCTTTTTTTTTTACTCAACGTGATGGTTTTGAGATTCGTCCATGCTTAAAAACAAGGATTCCTTCCTTCTTTTTTTTTTTTTTAACAAGTATTCCACCCACCTTAACAATGCCGTCTTCCTATCCATGACCATGAGGTAGCTCTCCATTTATTCAAGTCTTCGTTTCCCTCTTTCCATAGCTTTTTATAGGTTCCTACATACAATCTTGCATTTCTTTCTTTCTTTTTTTTTAAAGATGACCGGTAAGGGGATCTCAACCCTTGGTTTGGTGTTGTCATCACCACGCTCACCCAATGAGCGAACCGGCCATCGCTATATGGGATCCGAACCCGTGGCCTTGGTGTTATCAGCACCGCACTCTACCGAGTGAGCCACGGGCCGGCTTTTGCATTTCTTTTATTAGATATATTCCTAGTCACTTTATCTTATTTGTAGCTCTTGTCAAGTGCTCCTAATCTTACTCAAGGTTCCCACGGTCGCCCGAGAGTCTTCCAATACTAAGGGACAGAAAAAGTGATTTAACTATGCCTGTTAATTTTCT
>NW_007727241.1:314934-386707 GCF_000696425.1 Galeopterus variegatus
AAGATGACCGGTAAGGGGATCTCAACCCTTGGCTTGGTGTTGTCATCACCACGCTCACCCAATGAGCTAACCGGCCATCGCTATATGGGATCCGAACCCGTGGCCTTGGTGCTATCAGCACCGCACTCTACCGAGTGAGCCACGGGCCGGCCTTTGCATTTCTTTTATTAGATATATTCCTAGTCACTTTATCTTATTTGTAGCTCTTGTCAAGTGCTCCTAATCTTACTCAAGGTTCCCACGGTCGTCCGAGAGTCTTCCAATACTAAGGGACAGAAAAAGTGATTTAACTATGCCTGTTAATTTTCTCACTCTCCGCGTTCCGAACGCCTCCAACTAATTTACGACCATTGCTGTACCCGTAGGTTCAGCTGCGCGAAACCCTTCTCAAAAAGCGCCGAAAATCTCTCGATTCGCCACGAGGCGGAGCCGGTACGTGGTGACGTCAAGGGCACGCAACACCTCAGAGGCAGGGGAGGGCGGGGTCGGCAGGGGGAACCTGCAGCTGGAAGAGCCGCGGCCCGAGCCGGGGCCATGGCGAAGCTGCTGAGCTGCGTCCTAGGCCCCCGGCTCTACAAAATTTACCGGGAGAGGGACTCTGAGAGGGCCCAGTCCAGCGTCCCCGAGACTCCAACTTCGGTCACTTCCCCATCCTCCAGCTCCTGGGTGAGTCGAGTTCCCCCTGGTCAAGAACATGGTACGGTCCAAACTCTTGCGGCCTTTTCTCCCAGAAGTGCCCATTATTGGAAATAAGGGGAGCCAGCTTGTCAAGCCAGTTGTCCTCAAAGTCTGCGCTCTTTGTGCTTCCTGGGTTAAAGTCACGCCTACGGATTGGCCGCCCCCTTTCCTTGTCGCTGTTTAAGCACCGATTTCTCATTACAACGATCACTCCTTGCTTTTTCGTCTTCATGGCACCCCACCCTCTCTGTCGTGGTTCATGCTTGTCCCAATTGAGTCTTAAGTCCTGGAAGAGACCCTGCGCGGACCGGGGAGCTGGCGGATTTTGCCATCAAACTCGCAGTTTCTTCTTCCTTGGTGCCTCCCGTTTCATCTTCCCTTTACCTTGGCCTTGAATTTCGGAATGACTTCTACTTACCATGTTTCGCTGGCCCTCCCCTCGCCCCACCCCCAACCTAGCCTGGAGATCCCAGGGTCATTGTATTCACGAAAGCTGGGGGTGGTGGTAGGCCCTTCCCCTAAATATTCTCTTCCTTTTTATCGGTAGTCTCAAATTATGTTTACTGTCCCCAACAAACTGCTCACTGCGAGCCACATTCTCTTCCTTCATCAACCTACTCTTATTTTTGATTCTCTTCAATCCCTCTTAGAATTTTCAGTGTGTCTTTCGTTTCTTTTCTAACCCCTCTCCCCATATGTTCACCCCTACAAACCATTTGAAACTGTGTTGTGGAAAAGGAGCAAAAGTCGTCCAATGCTGCTTTCACTTTTGCTTCCAAGTCCAGCTCCCTGTTTGTTCTCATGGTCAGGGGTGGGAATCAAGTTGGGGGTGGAGGTGGGGGGGCTTCTATGGGGGCCAGGGATGTCCCAAGAGAGATAGCCAAGGAGGCTAGAACCAAAGGACACACTTCAGGGATTCTGAAAAGGAAGAAGATGGACCTGTCGATGGGCAGGGTCCTTAACAAGGCCATCTGTTTTGGCAGGATACGTACTATCAGCCCCGTGCCCTGGAGAAACATGCTGACAGCATCCTGGCACTGGTATGTCTGCCCTGGCATCTGGGACTCACTGCATCTTTTCAGACCCAGCTGCCCTCTTGAACTTAACACCTTGCCAGCCTGGGAGAAGGCGGTGCCCTGGGGGTGGGGGATGCACGGGGCTCTGCAGCAGACCTCTCCAACACATACACACAGACACGCTCTGAAGTGCACATACTTGGCATTCGCCTATGGTATGTAGCACCGCTTTTCTCTGAGGCAGCCTGAGCCATGAGGAAAACATGTTTACTCTTGGGACCATCTGCGGGTGCTAAGTCCTGCAGTCCCCTGTGACTTGTCCTCCCTGGCAACTAACCTCTTTGGCTACAGAGACAGCTGTTCTCTCTGGCAGGGTTCCTATGGTGACGTTTGTGCATCTCTTGGGGACCAGGCCAGGGGCTGTCCTGAGCAAGACCAATTGAAAAGTCTTGAAGCTTGAATAACTTAAGTAGACAGAGAGACTGGCCTTTAAACATGGTGAAATTATGTCTGGAGTTGATAAGAGGAGGAAAATAGAGCCTGTACGTAGTTTTCCCAGCCTACCCTACGCTCTGACACACTACGTTTTGACAAATATTGAGCATATACTGTGTGCATAATGTCATGCACAGGATAGTGGATGTGCTATCCCTCAGATTATCCACCTTGCTCAGAGCCTAGGCCTGGAGATGGCAGACCAGTGTGCGTGTGTGTGTGTGCGCGCGCGTGTGAGTGTGTGTGTGTATTGATTGCCTGTCCTGGTCTCTCTGCTGCAGGCTTCAGTCTTCTGGTCCATCTCTTATTACTCCTCTCCCTTCGCCTTCTTCTACTTGTACAGGAAAGGTCAGTGTGGTTCAAAGGTGGTGGGGCAGGAAACGGGTAGGTTGTTGGCAGATGAGCCAGCCACCTAAAGAGGAAAGGGGACCTGTGAGGATGGCTTGGCTTCCCTCTTCCATCAGGCATCTTCTTCCTCTTAGGGCATGGCTGTCTCAAAGAGAAGGTGTGGGGTGGAGGTTGGGGTCAAACTGAGAGAAGGAACTGAGGGACACTGTGGAGAGCTTCTCACATCCTCTCTCTTCCCTCCCAGGTTACCTGGGTTTGTCCAAAGTGGTGCCATTTTCTCACTATGCTGGGACATTGCTGCTACTACTGGCAGGTGTGGCCTGCCTCCGAGGTAGGTGGAGAGCGAGCCTGGTTTGGATCTACCCATCACTGGGTAAATATTAAGTACCGTTTGCAAATACTGTTTGGTGCTGGGCTGTGAGCATAGTCTAAGACATGATGTATTTTTTTCCTTAAAGGAAGGGCTTGGGTCATAAATATGAAAAAATAATTAACAGAAAAGTTTGCTGTTATCTAGAAAAGGCGCATATACCCTACAACAGTTCTGTTCTCTCTCACACACACACACACACACACACACACACACACACAAACACACACAAGAGAAACTCCTTCACGTGTATGAACAATACATATATACAATCATACAGCATACAACATTGTAATCATCCTAAACTGGAAACAACTCCAATGGCCGTGAGTTGTGGGATGGATAAATATATTATGTGGAATAGCTATACAATAGGATACTACGTAGCAACGCAGATGAACAAGGGATAGCTACACTCGGTAACACGGATGACTCTCACAAATGTGACATTAAATGGAAGAAGCTGACCACAAAAACGATTTATGCAGCGCATTTTCATTTATATGAAGTTCAAAAGGGATGCATATGTGTGTAATAAAATACTAATGAAAACAGGAGGTGGGGTTATTTTGAACGTCAGCAGAGTGTTTACCTGGGGGTGGAGTATAGTTTGAGGAAGATTTGGTGGGAGGTGGCTTTGTTCTCTTTCTCGACCTGGTGATAGTCACATGAATGTTTGCTTTGTTTTTTTTAAACTGAAAGTATGTTTTATGTACGTATGTTATACCTCACAATTTAAAAAAAAGTAGACAGAACAAATTATTGACCCTTGTAGGTGCATGATGACAACCAGGTGAGGGGATGCTTACAGATGGGGCTGGTGGGGTCAGGACTGGATGGGTCCAGTTGGGTCCAGTCAGGGTGAGGACCTGAGATGTTTTGCCCCCTGAGCTTTGTGGGGCTGGGCTCCCTCCTCAGAGAGGCCATTTAGTTTAGGGGAAAAAATAAATACCAAAAATTCCAAAGAACAAAATATCGAAGAGCTAAAATGCTCATTTTGTGATATTTGCCTCAAATACTTTTTGTCAATAAAATACTAAAGCATGACAGATAGAGTTGGAATTTCTGTTGGGGTGCTCCCAGTCCCATGTTTCTCTTTTCCCAGAAATAATCATTGTCATCTGGTGTTTTTTTTTCTGGTCCATATTTTTATACCTCATTTCATCAAATCTAGGCTGCTATCAATTGTAAAATGCACACTGATTTCAGAGTTTTCAAGTGTTAAAAAATATTCAACTTAAGGCAGGCCTGTGGCTCACTCGGTAGAGTGCGGTGCTGATAACACCAAGGCCACGGGTTCGGATCCTATATAGGGATGGCCGGTTTGCTCACTGGCTGAGCGTGGTGCTAACAACACCAAGTCAAGGGTTGAGATCCCCTTACCGGTCATCTTTATATAGGATAAAAAAAAAATATTCAACTTAGAATCTATGAAATATGGTATCTATAAACAATATATTATTATTTTGTGCATTTTACACTTCAGCATAAATGGCATTGTTCAATACAAACCATTCTACAGCCTGCTTCCTTCTCTCATTATTGTTTCCTTTTGGGGCACTACTATTGACACTACATAGAGTTCTAGTTCATTCTGGTTTTATATTCTTTTGTAGCAGTTATTCTTTTCTGAAATTTTCTTGTTTACTTGTTTGTTATCTTTTCCCAGCCCCACCACACCCCCATCCAGAATGCCAGCTCTCCAAGGGCCAGAGCCTTGTGTCTCATTTCCTGCTGAGTCTCCCATGTGTAGGACGGTGCTTGGCACATGACACCCACCAGGTCAAGGAGGAGAGAAGTTAGGGCTTGAGACTCCCCAGCAGCAGAAGGAGAGTGGATGTGATCCTTGAGGGGCAGGTGAAGAGAGAAGAGTCTGCATTGAGAATTGCTCCCATTTCAGGGAGGGGAGGAGAAAGGAGGCAGGAGAAGAGCAGTCTGGGAATTGGAAAGAGGCAAGGATAGGGCCAGGAAGCAGAGGGAGAAGGAATCTCAGGGACAGTAGGAATGCTGAGTGGAGCAGTTGAGGAGAATGAGGGTGGAGAAAATAATTGTGGGCAAGAGAAAGAGACCACGAAGCCAGATGGCAGGGGTCAGAACACACAGGAAAGAGACAGCAGGCATCAGAGGAGGGTGGCATGGACAGAAGGGAAATCCGATGTTAGTGAGGAGGACTGGTGAGATTGTGTGACAGTGTTTTAAGACTGAGGAGAATGAACATACTGGAAGGTGGCAAGTTGATAGTCTGGAAAGAAATTAAAGAAGCTAAGGAGGGGAAGAATCCTGGTGTCAGTTGCTGGATGCAGAGGAAGGAGATTGGCTCAGGTCTATTTCCCCACATCCTAGACTTTCTGTTCCTTTTTCTCTCATTTCTCCTTTCAGGGCCTTCTCCTTGCCCATCTTCAATTCTTTTCCTAAAAACTAGTCATCCTGCTTCCCAGTTTTCCTAATTTTCCTATCCTCTCTCTTCCAGGCATTGGCCGCTGGACCAACCCCCAGTACCGGCAGTTCATCACCATCTTGGAAGCAACCCATCGAAACCAGTCTGCAGAAAACAAGGTGAGAGGTTTGGGAAAGGTGCCAGACAAGTTCCTGCTAGCAGCTTCCTCAGCTGCCCCAGAGCGCCAGTCATGGCTCTGCCAGGGGGAAGAGTGTGTTTGCCACCAGCCACAGTGGGTATTTGCCTGCACATTGCTGTTACCCTTCTCCCCTCCATGTGTGAACTGTCCACCCAAGGAATTTTTCCTCCTTACCATTTCTTTTTTTTTTTCCTTTTTGTCTTTTTTTACTGACCGGTAACGGGATCGCAACCCTCGGTGTTGCGCCCGCCGCGTGCTCAGCCAGTGAGCGGGAACCGGTCTCCACATGGGATCCGAACCCTCGGCGGGAGCGCCACCGCACTCTCAAGCGGCGCACTCTCTAGTGCGCCACCAGGCTGGCCCCCTCCTTACCATTTCTAATGGAATGTTCTGCTCGAACAACCCCCCCGCATCCCAATCCTCCATCTGCAGGAATGAACGTAGAAAACATTCCACAATATTTCTGAGAAGGGAATTTTCTCTCTATAGCAGCAGCTCAGTTCCATAAGTGTTTGTTTATTTTTCTTGTGTGCATTGAACACCATGCTGGCTTTGTTTAGGGACACAAGAAAATGGACAGGTATGTCTACTCCTGTACCCAGGAGCACAGCCTGGTGCCAGGAGGGAGAAAAGCCAGGGGGCAGTGTCCTTGGAGTTGTGCCAGGCCAGCCAGCTGGTGCTGGAGTGTGATTATCTTTGAGAAGGGGTTTTGGGGCCTCATAAAGCTCTTTCCTGTTACCAGGGGGTTTCTAGGATCAAACAGCTGTGACCACCATCATGACATTGCTGGTTACTCCACACCCCCGTTTACAGAGCTGTGTAATGATGCTCTGTGCATGCCACTGTCTGAGGCATTTTGCATACGCCCTGTTTAATCATAACAACCATGTGAGGTGCCATCATTACTGTCCTCTGTACACCTGAGGAAAACTGGCAAAAAGAGATAAAGTGACCCATGCAGAGCCATGGAGCAAGGAAATGGTTGAGTCCGGATCAAGTGCAGACCTGAGCAAAGCTTGCCTGAAATATGCTTTTCTTCGTTTTGTTTTGTTTTGCCGTTTACATTTTTGTACTATTTTTCTATTGTTCTGCCTTAAGTTATTTTTGAAAATGTCAAAAAATTTCACTGACAGAAAATAAAAAACAACTCTCAAAATAGAGTGTGGGGAGCTGTGGGGGGAAGGGAAACAGCAGAACATTAAGACAGAGCTTCCACTGCCCTCAAAAAGCACGTGGGCTGACTCAGCGGGGGACCAGAGGCACAGATGGTCTGAGTGGCAGTGCTGGCCCATGGCTGCAGGACGTGAGAGGAGGGAAGTGGCTGTGAGGATGGAACAGTTAGAGAGGGCTTCATTCAAGGGGTGACCCCAGATGCAAAGGAGCCCACTGTTTTTTGTTTTTTTTTTTTTTAAAAGATGACCGGTAAGGGGATCTCAACCCTTGGCTTGGTGTTGTCAGCACCACGCTCAGCTAGTGAGCAAACCGGCCATCCCTATATAGGATCCGAACCCCAGGGCCTTGGTGTTATCAGCACCGCACTCTACCGAGTGAGCCACGGGCCGGCCTAAAGGAGCCCACTGTTGGTGTGACATGCTCCTCTTTCTCTCAGCCTCTGCACCCTGAGTTTGTTCTGCTGGGGGATTTCTGAGCCTCCAAGACCACCACATAAAAGACCCAGGTGGGGAAGGGAGTGTGACCAGCCAACAGGCCCCCACCCCCTCACTCAGAAGCACCCGCACCTCCAGCCACTCCTCCTAGGGGTGGGTCAGTCCTAGATCTTTGGGAAAGCAAAGAGTGTTAGATTCCTCATCTAGAAGAGGGCAGAGAGGACAGTCCTGATACCTGATGGGGCATCCTGTCTTGCCTGATGTTTCTGGTCATGTTAGAGCTTTCCATCTGGGAACTGGGAGAGTCTTGACCTCCGCTTGGTCTCATGATGTGTGGGGGCCAGGCCCCTGGATGCTGAGGGTGTTGACAGTGGGTAGGGGGGCCTCCCTCTGTTCTCAGCTCCCCTTTTCCTCCCCTCCTGTCTCTCTCCTCACTCACCACAGAGACAGCTCGCCAACTACAACTTTGACTTCAGGAGCTGGCCAGTCGACTTCCATTGGGAAGAACCCAGCAGCCGGTGAGGCCCAGTTCTTTTGCTCTACCCCTCCCCATGGAACTGTCCATCCTGTCCTTCTGCCTCCATCCCCTCTCAGGTCCCATTGCCTGCTTCCCAGCGCCATCTCCTCATTCCTAGACTACCACTGTCCTCTGGGCCTCAGATGTCCAGCTTCTGCTCTTGACCCCATGCTCCTTCTCTCTTTCCCTTCCTCAGGAAGGAGTCCCGAGGGGGCCCTTCCCGCCGGGGCGTGGCCCTGCTTCGCCCAGAGCCCCTGCACCGGGGAACAGCAGACACCCTCCTCAATCGGGTTAAGAAGCTGCCTTGTCAGGTCACCAGGTGGGAAATGGCAGGGAGGAGAGGCCAGCTGGAATGGAGGGGACATGGGGTGAGGGCTTTGGGACTGGGCGCTCCATTGTAAAATAACTGTCATTTACTGGAACTAGTGCTATGTGCTTTGTGCACAGCATTTGTGGTGAAGTTGTTTTTAATCTACAGTTATGTGTGAAGAAAAGAGGCTCAGAGAAGGTTGAAGTCTCACAGGTAGTAAATGAGGAACTGGGACATTAACACAGCTCTGTCTGACACAAAACCTCTTTCAATGAGGTTGAGAGGGAGCGATGAGTTTGAGGGGGGTGAGGAGACACTCCTGTAGCTGGAGCAGGCTCTGGTACACAGCTGTCGACCCAGTTCAGCCCCTCTGCTCCTTGGTTATTCCACCTTGGCTCATTGGCCCCTCTGTGCCTCAGTTTCTACATCTGCGAGTAACCTGCTTTATAGGGTTGTTGAGGAAATTAAAGAGGGTAACATATTCTGAAGGGCTCACACCTCGCCAGGGTGCCTGAGAGTACATGGTAAAGCCCAAATAAATCTTAGTGCGGGTACTGATAATGTCAGAAGTAGTGACAATAATGGTTCATATCTTACAGTGGAGCAGACACTGGAAATTTTCTGTTGCTGGGAGTTAGGAGGCAGGTTCTAGAATACCAAGGAAGGGAGTGGACTTAGTGGTTGGTTGTCATTGGTGTGCTGATTGGTCTGAGGGGCAAGCCAGATTGGAGATTTTGAAGAGGATTCTGATAAAAAAAAAAATTGAAGGGGATGCTGGACAGGGTTGTACAACGTTGTTCTGGGGACAAACCCTTCTTCAGGATTAACTGGAAGTGGTTAATCACCTTTTTTAGGAATAGCACCTACCACATGTTATCTGTCAAGATAAGTGTATTTGTTCAATAAATATTTAAGTCCCTACTCTGCGCCATGCTTTGGGTACCTACTGTGTGGCAGGAGTGGGGCATATCTCACAGTGAACAGAACAGCCAGGTCCCTGCCCCAACAAAGTTTGGTGTCTCTCAAACCATTAGTGAATCTTGAAATCACTTTAGAGAATTACAGCCATGATTTTTTAAAGTATTATTTATTTGGGGACTTGTAATAAGTTACATTTATACATTAACAGAATCATATTGATTATAATTTCGCCTTTACTTATCATATATAGAAAGTATTATCTCATGAAACTTATGAATCATATATATATGTGTGTGTGTGTGTACTAGGCCACGATATAAAAATGTATATCTTACAAAGGTTGCAGTAAAAAGAAAGTTTGAAAACCACCACTCTGGTACACATACTATTTTATCAAGTCTAGAAAGAAGAAGGGGAAGTGGTGAAGGTCAAGGGTAAGCAGGCCCCAGAGTCTGTGGGTGCTGGGGCTGGGACCATCCTCAGTGCTGTCCCAGGGCCCAATTGGGGTTGGGATCCATTAACTCATGTTCCCCACAGCTACCTGGTGGCACACACCCTGGGGCGCCGTATGCTGTATCCTGGCTCTGTGTACCTTCTCCAGAAGGCCCTCATGCCTGTGCTCCTGCAGGGCCAGGCCCGGCTGGTGGAAGAGGTGAGGCTCCCCCACCCCCACTGGCTCTTCTTGCCCCCACAGGGATGTGGCCTCCTGCCCCTCACAACCTGGCTGCTGCATCTCTCTCACTCAGTGTAACGGGCGCCGGGCAAAGCTGCTGGCCTGCGATGGCAACGAGATTGACACCATGTTTGTGGACCGGCGGGGGACAGCTGAGCCCCAGGGACAGAAGCTGGTGAGAAGGAGCAGGGAGCCCAGAGGTGGAGTGTGGGGAAGGCAGTAGAGGTTCTGGGGACCCCAGTCCTGTAGCATTTTCCCTAAGGAACCACAAGTGGGGATAATCCCATCTCCCATCTCCACCCTAAAGACCACTTGATGTAGGAAAACTGTGATAGGGAAGGAGATGAAAAAAGTAGATGACATTCAAGTAACAAAAAATAATAACCATTAACAGTCACCACTTAGACAGCACTTACCACCTGCAAGGCATATATTTAAACCTCACAACAATCCTGTGAGATAGGTAGTTTGTATTAGCCCATTTTACAGGTGATGAAATTGAGGAACAGAATAACTTTCCCAGATCACACAGTAAGTACTAGAGCTGGTATTTGAACTCAAACAGCCTGGCTCCCAAATCTCCTGCCTCCATGAAGCAGCCTTAGAATGAGCACTAAACAAGGAGACTAGGGACCTGCCATGAGAGTTCATGCAAGTCCCTCCATCTCTGGGATTCCGCTTGGGGCACCATGGAATTAGAGTTTATCTGACCATAGGACTGAACCCCAGAGAGGGAGAGGGAAAGCATTTGGCATACCACACAACAGAAACAGACACAGAAAAAATTGGCCCACAAAACTGAAAAGGAAAGGAAATAATCCATAATCCCATTCCTAAAGGAAAGGAGATAATCCATAACCTCATTCCTAGAGTATCTACCTGCTGGTCTGCCAAGGGAAAATGGACACTGTGCTGGGTGGTTGAACAATTCAGCTTGAGTCATCTTCCTCTGAGGGCCCAGTTTGCTTCTCGTCTTGTGGACCTTGTGGAATGAGTTTCTGTTCCCCTTGGAAAGAACAGGAACCTGCCCTTTCCTCTTCCCTGCAGAGCTCTTCTCAGGCTGCCCTCCTTGCCCAGAGGGAGGTTTTCAGTCCCAACTTGGCTCCCTCCCAGCCTTTTTGTCCTGCCTCCTTCCTAGGTGATCTGCTGTGAGGGAAACGCAGGGTTCTATGAGGTGGGCTGCGTCTCCACGCCCCTCGAAGGTAGGCCCGTGGCTTGTGGCTCAGCCCTCTTATCTCTGCCCCTTGGAATAGAATGTCCCCACCTCCAACACTGATATGACCTTCCTGGGCCTGACCTCCACTTTCTCTGGATGGGGTTTGAGTTTCTCACCTTTGGGGCAAAGTCCACTCCCCACTGGCTTTGGGAACCTTACATCCCTCCCTCTGGGCTGTGTTCTTCATTCTGTTCTATCCACCACCCCCCTCCATCCCCCCAGTCACAGTCTGCTACCTCAGAACCTATTTTGGGAAGGCTTGGAGTTATTTGCCACAGAGATGGAGAGGAGTTAGGGGGTGTGGGCTACGAAGTCTCAGTCCCCCTCCATTATTTTACAGCTGGATATTCAGTCCTGGGCTGGAATCATCCAGGCTTTGCTGGAAGCACAGTGAGACCCTCTCTGGAATCCCTTCCTTTTCCTGAATTATGTCTGTCCTTCTGATCAGCCACTGGAGGGAGGAAGGGCAGTGTATATATTTCTACAGAGGCCTCCCACTCACCTGTGACCCGGGTGCCCAGGGCTAGGAGGCTGTGAAGGGGCCACACCCCCTCCTCCCACTGTGGGGGTTGGCAGGAGGGAAGGAGGAGGAACTCATTGTAAAGATTGTCTCAGGAGGGGAGAGAGCAGCCACTCCTACCATGCTTTTCTTCTACCCCTTGTCTCTTGCAGGGTGGCTGCAGGGAGGGTCCACATTGGGAGGGCGGGGGTGGAGTGAGGGGGCGTGACAGGTGAGCTGGCCTTTGGTGCTAACCTACTCCCTCCTGCAGGGGGTGCCATTTCCACAGAATGAGGCCAATGCCATGGATGTAGTGGTCCAATTTGCCATCCACCGCCTGGGCTTTCAGCCCCAGGATATCATCATCTATGCCTGGTCAATCGGTGGCTTCACTGGTACCAGCCTGCCCCCTACCCCCCACTATAGACACATCGATGTCCCCCCAACCCAGGAGAGGTGGGGAAATGCACTGATGGCCCTGGAGTGGGGTGGAGGCTCAAGGAGGAAGAGAGAGGAAGTAGAATCTCTCAGGGCCTGGGAGAAGGTATCCTATTTGCACACACTTCACCTTTCCTTCCACCCTTTTGCCCAATCATTAAAAGAAGACTGGGGTCCCTGGGGTGGGACAATCAGGAGAAGTAATGTTTCCTCTGCCTGTTGTCTTCAGTGCACTTCCATGTTCTCTCTCCATCCTCCCCAGATAGTGCCCTGGTCAACTGAAGTGGGGGTTAAGGAGAGACCAGGGGATAACATAGTAGGGGGATGGGGTTAGCCTGTGGGGTAAGTGGGGTGAGGGTGGGGGAGGTGGGCAGGAGCCCCTCTCAGTCCTCATCCTTCTCCCTGTCCTGGTATCAGCCACGTGGGCAGCCATGTCCTACCCGGATGTTAGTGCCGTGATCCTGGATGCTTCCTTTGATGACCTGGTGCCCTTGGCCTTGAAGGTCATGCCGGACAGCTGGCGTGAGTGCAGCTCCCAGGCCTGCCCTTCCAGGGAATGGTTGGGCTGGAACTGGGAGCTGATCTAACTAGAGATGTTCCCTTTTCCATGGGTGGGGAATAGGTCACCCTGTCGTTCAGATGCAGGAGGACTCTACTGTCTGGGGGCCTCAGTTTTCTCTCCATGAAGGGTGGGGACCTTTATGTTGGGCAAGGGCCTTGTCTCTGCTGTCCCTTCACCTTTATCCCTCCCTAGGGGGCCTGGTGACCAGGACTGTGAGACAGCATCTCAATCTAAACAATGCAGAGCAGCTGTGCAGGTAAGGGCAGGCCAGTGTTCACTCCCACTTCCCCACCCCCACACAGCTCTGCTGGACATCCATATGCTGAAATTAGTACTAAAGTGCAAGGTGGTGAATGGCCACTGCCCCACATCCCCTGAATAACCCTGCCACAACCCCAGCTGGCCTAACCCCTCCCAGGTCCCCTGGCAACCCAAAGGGTTAATACCCAGCACAGCAGGGGTCTCCCAGGAGGGCCAGACTTTGAGCTATGCCCATTCTTAAATATTGAGACTCTCATCTGTGAGCGAAGGGCTAGCCCATGGTGCCCTGCTGTAGCGGGGGGTAAGAATGCTACCAGTGCAGGGATGGGGGAGGCCAGTTGTCACTTGTCTCCCTCTGAGCTCTCCCTCCCCACCGCTCTGTTGTCTGAAGGTATCAGGGCCCTGTGCTGCTGATCCGGAGAACCAAGGATGAGATCATCACAACCACGTGAGTGTCTGGAACCTCTGCCCTCCCTGATCCCAGAGATGGCTAAGAAGTTGCCCCTCCCATCCCTGCCCACCGAAACCGAGGTATCCAGACCCTTTCTCCCTAACCTCCAGCCCCTCCAGGGTATACTCTTCTCACCCCCAGGGTTCCTGAGGACATCATGTCCAACAGAGGCAATGACCTCCTGCTGAAGCTCCTGCAACATCGGTGAGAGGCAGGGTGGGTTGGGGGGGTGCACATACATATATACTGACATCAGCACAGGGAGAGGGGAAGAAGGTTCAGGGATGAGTGAAGGGAATTCAGTCCTGACCTCCTGTCCCGGTGCTCCCTCTGCAGGTATCCCCGTGTGATGGCAGAGGAGGGTCTCCAAGTGGTGAGGCAGTGGCTGGAGGCCTCCTCACAGCTGGAGGAAGGTCAGAGGGGATCTGGTGAGGCTTTTGGGCAGGGGCCTGGCAAGGCCAGGTTGCTGACAGGCCCTCCTCTCTCTCCCTGAGCAGCCTCCATTTACAGCCGATGGGAGGTGGAGGAGGACTGGTGTCTGTCTGTCCTCCGCTCCTACCAGGCAGAACATGGTCCTGACTTCCCCTGGAGTGTGGGTAAGGAGGTCCTAGGTCAGGAGAGGGGATGGGAAAAGCCCAGGACGAGGATGAATACCCAGATGCATTGCTGTGTCTGAGTGCCTCCTCTACACAGGGGAGGACATGAGTGCAGATGGACAGCGGCAGCTGGCTTTGTTTCTGGTGAGTGAAGGAGTGGGGAGCAGGAAAGGGTGCCTGGCCAGGGATCACACATAGGGCTTGGGGACAGGGGATACCCTGTAAGCGCTGGAACTGGCAGGATGAATACCCAGATGCATTGCTGTGTCTGAGTGCCTCCTCTACACAGGGGAGGACATGAGTGCAGATGGACGGCGGCAGCTGGCTTTGTTTCTGGTGAGTGAAGGAGTGGGGAGCAGGAAAGGGTGCCTGAATGGCCAGGGATCACACATAGGGCTTGGGGACAGGGGATACCCTGTAAGCGCTGGAACTGGCAGCTTTTATAGAGTGGGTGGTGGGCTTGGGGTGGGGAGGGTATCCAGGTGCTGCTGCTCACCGCAATGCTCTGCACCCCACCGGTCCCGCCCCCTTTCCTCAGGCTCGGAAGCATCTGCACAACTTTGAGGCCACACACTGCTCCCCGCTCCCGGCCCAGAATTTTCAGATGCCCTGGCACCTCTAGGGACCATGTGGGACTCATTCTGGAAGAATGGGATGGGAAGAGACAGGAGGAAGGACCCTCTTATTTGTGATTCTCTGTGTTCATGTTGCTGTACATCGTTTGTGGAAAGTGGGGGACCATGCCCCTTCCCACCACTGTTCCTCTTGCACGTTTCCTCTCATCCATGTGGCTGTACCTCACCTTCTCCAACACACACCTTGCATTAAATGAATGGATTATTCCTAATAATTAATAAAAAGGTATTTTTTTTACTATCTGGCTAATTATGTGACTTTCCAGTATCCAGAGAGCCAGGACTGGTAGTTGGGAGACTGGAGGCCCCAAAGGGCTGAACTTTGGGAAACCCCAACTCCAGACAGCCAGTTTAACCTTCCCCATCTCTGCGTCTTTGTGTCCCCCCAGGCCTTTAGCCCCCAACCTGAACTGTTTTGCAGTGGGTCCCCAAGCCTCACCCTTCCCTGGGATGTCTAGTATTATCACCACCACCCTCGCCCTTCCCTCCTTCCTCCCTCCTTCTTGCATACAACTGCCCCAGGAGTTCAGGGCTGCCCCTTGTTGCTTACAATTCATGAGCTCTGTTGTTTACAAAGCGCTTTCCAGTATCTGATTTCACCTACTAAATAAGCTCTTCTGATTTCCAGGTCCAACCTACATGGTATACCCCCAGTGTTCCTTGTTCCACTCGTGTTATCCCTATGTATTATGCAGCAAACCTGGCACACCCTCCTCAGCAAGTCATCAAGTCTCTCTCCTCACACCCTTTTTGCAATTCAACAAACACAGAGCCTGCCAGGGCCTGAGGGCTAAGTGTCCAGGACTCATGTCCTCCCAGAGCTATACTTTGCCTTTTGTACAGTTCCGCTAGAAGAAAATTCTTAGGTTGAACCCGAAGAAATTGGTTCCCTAGAACTTCCATTTTATTTCTAATCCTTGGACTTTGTGAAACAGAATTAGTCCCTCTTCCACCCATCAGTTTGTTGCCTAGACACCTTCCCTTGGAAACTTCTCTTTTCCAGATGAAACAACCCCAGGTTTAACGCCCTGGGCCCATTGTTTTTGAAGAAGATACTTACCATGGGTGGCAATGTTCTGATGTCCTAGATACAGTCTCTGGCTAATTTCTATCCCCTCCGACCCCAGAGCATGAAGTTTCTGTGTAGTCCTGGGGACAGAGACTGTGTCTGACTCCATCAGCTCAGCAGCTCTTGAAGATAAGGCATACTGAGTCTCCACTGGATGGGGAGATAAGAGACTTAACAGGTGATGTGGTGCCTGAAAATTGGGGTTAGAAGAGGGGAGGTGATCACAGCTCCAGAATGTTCCAGCAAAGAGCAGTGGAGAGCCTAAACTCGTGCCCCCTCTGTCCCATCCCTGGGGGAAAACAGGGTGGGAAGTGTGGAGCATGAATCCGTGGGACCAGCTGCCTGGTTCTGAACCTCACCCTCCCAAATCCAACAGGACAGTTAATCCCCTAGAAGCTAATATTTGTTCAGCTAAGGGAACCTCCTTACATGCAAATAGGGGGCACCTAGTCCCACCTCCCACACCCTAGAGGCAAGGCACTCTCCTTTCCTGGCCCTGGCCATTAGAGACAATGCTGACCTCTACTGCCACTTTCCCCCCATTTTCTTGCACATCTGTAGAGAACAATGGATGCCACTAGGGGCTCTTGGATATCTGAAGTGGGTGGGGAGAGGGGAGGCTCAGCATGTGGATTCTGGACCACCCCACCCAGAGACCTCAGTCTACTTCAGATTACTCCCCACCTGATAAGGCTCAGCATGGCTGTGTTGGTTTTGCAGTCCCAGGTAAAGATCGACTGAGTTGCAGACCCCACAACTGCTGGGGCTCTGGACCCTGCTGTACTGGGCACGAGTTGAGGCCTGAACACCCAACTGCCCCAAGGAGCTGAGCAAATTGGTAAAGAGGAAGGATGCCTCGAGAAGGCCAACTTAGAGCCTAGGCCTGAAACCTGGAAAGAGGTGGTCCCCAGTCTGGGCCATGCCTTATCCTACTCTATCTCATTGGCCCAGGCTCCACCCTGCACTGCCTGCCCCCAGTGAGGTGCTGGACTTGGCTCTGGGCTGCATGTTTGGATTGAGGGTTTGTTCCACAACCCTGGGAGAGGCAGGTGTTTCCCACACAGCTGTCAGAAGTGAATAAGGGCCTCGGAACGTGTAGGGCCCCGCAGGGTAGGGGTCCAGGCGTGGGAAGATAGCCAGGTCCCCATCCATCCATCCAGGAACCCAGCCACTCATTTTTTCACTCATTTACATTCAGGTTAAAGATCCTCTAACTGGTTGCTCTCCAGATTACACTCCCCCAACAGAACTTCGTTCTCGCCCGGCCCTATCATCTGCAGGCCCGCCCCTCGTTTGCCTCGCCCCATTCTCCTAACTGTGGCTTTCGGTCCTCAGACCCCACCTCCTTTGTTTCGTCACTTGGCTGCTTACCCCCAGGTATCCCTTGTCCCGAGGGAGGAGCACTCAGCACGGACACCACCATCCACGGCTGTACCATGCGGACTATTGCAATGCCCCTCCTCTGAACCCCGGGAAAGCCTCCACGCAACCCGTCACCATGGAGACGAACTCTCGGGGGTCTTCTGGCGCACTGGCCTCGCCCTGCCGCGTGGACAAAGAATGTGCGAAACGAAACCAGGGCGAGATGGACTCCGAGGCTCCTCCCCTTCCGAAGAAGGCCCCGCCCGGCCCGGCCCGGTCCGCAGTACTACCGGTGCCTTCCCTCCCGCTGCCTTCCCGGCCGAAGTCCGGCCTCATCCTCGCTTCTCGTCCTCGGCCTTTCAGTTGCGGTGGTTCTTAGAGAGGGGTTCAGAGGGCGCCGTGACATTCCCTCTGCCTCCCCTTTGCCCTCTTAGCTTCTAGAGGCGCCCCCGCTCTCTGTTCCTTTTGTCTATCACTCTGTGCACTCATTCGTTCAAGAGACAAAAGTCTGCGTAGCTGCCAGGCGCTCCTCTCCAGTTCTCCATGACTCTTACTTTTCTCTTTTAATACAGTTTTAAAAATTGCATTCATTCAGTTCCCCTTATCGGCCAGCCGCCAAAAAATAAAAATTGCATTCACTCCAAGGCTCTTGCGGGGCGCGCAATGGCGTGCGTTTTCCTCTCGTTTCTTCCTTCCCGTCCATCTCTCCGGGCGCGTCTCCCGTGCGTTTCTTCCCCTCCTCCTCCTCACCCCTCACCCCAAGACCGGATGATTCTTGGATAGTCTGGGCAGTGGCAGGGAATCCGACTTCAGGACCTCGCCCCAGACCGCCAGACGGGAGAAATTGGAGGAGGTAGTGTCGTTTCTGCCGCCGAGGACCTCCCATAGACCAATAACCCTAAAAGTTAAAACCCTAAGTCTGCGACTGGCCTGGAGAGGTGGGAACCGAGCAGGACGTGGCGAGGTGGGGGAGCGCAGCAGGTCCTCAGCGGACGAAAGGGGCAAAACCCCAGGGACTGCGCGCGGCCTCCAGAATCCTGGCCCGGCGGGCCTGTGGCTCACTCGGGAGAGTGTGGTGCTGATAACACCAAGGCCACGGGTTCGGATCCTATATAGGGATGGCCGGTTAGCTCACTGGGTGAGCATGGTGCTGACAACACCAAGGCAAGGGTTAAGATCCCCTTACCGGTCATCTTTAAAAAAAAAAAAAAATGGGCAAAGGACTTGAATAGACATTTTTCCAACAATGATGTACAAATGGCCAATACTACATGAAAAGATGCTTAACATCACTCATCATCAGAGAAATGAAAACCACAATGAAATATCACCTCACACTTACCAGGATGATTAAAATAGAATCCTGACCCGGGAGGGATGGTGGCACTACAGCGCCACCTTCCGGGGGAGCCGGGTCGTGCTCTGGCTGTCCGCTGGGGCCGGAAGCCCGGGTTCCCACGCGCTGCTCGCGCTTCCCAGTTTTCTTCCCAGACGCCAGGCGGAGAAATGAGCTTGGGCGGGGGGCCGCCCCCGCGTCTTCCGGGGAACTCTGAGGCGCAGTCGGGCGCGGAGAGTGAACGCGCAGCGCTGGAGCCTGTGGACGCCGGAGATCAGACTCACTGGCCCGCAGCTCAGCTTAGGCGGGGCAAGAGAAAAGGGGGTGGTGGGCTGAGGGTAGGTGCTGGGTTCCCGGAACCCCAAGGGGCCACCGGGCTGAGGACAGGTCGCTCGGGATCCAGGTGTTCTCTCTTTTGGATGTTTGACAGTACTTCGTCTTTTCCATCTTGGAAAATGGTACCATCAGTAACCCCGTTGTGCAATCGTACCCCCGTTCCCTCACTTCATATTTCGTCTGACACCAAATCTGTCCAGTCTTCCGACTGTATCTCAGATTCAGTCACCACTCCTCCCGGTCCCTGCCTCTGTTTTGCTAGATCAGGCCGCCATCTTGTGACCAGACTATGAATAGCTTCCCATTTCCTGGCCTCCACTCGTAGCCTTTTTTCTCTGATGTGCAGCCAAGGCAATCTTTTACAAGAAACGTGATCATGTTACTCCTCTACTAAAATCCCTTTGGTCAGTGGTCTGGGACTTTGTACACTGTTGTATCCCCCAACATCTGATGCAGTGATTCAATCAACGTCTGTTGAGTGAGTGAATATGAAAGTTCCCCCTCTCATTCCTCTCTTGCTGGGCCCCTGCCCCCAAGCCAGGATGTTAGGCCCCATTATGGTTGTGGGTGAGGACACGCCGTCCCTCTGGCTGGTCTGGCACTGATTTTCACCCCGAACTGGTATTTCTTCTCTCCTTCCTCTTGGCCAACCTCTCTTCCACCAATATATATAAAGCCCAAACTTGAGGCTGGAGGGCAGTCATGCTTTTCATGGCACACCCTGTGGGGAGCCGGAGTCTGGGGCCCTGGGGCCTCCACAGCGCCCCCCAAGATCTGTACATGGTCCTCTTAGTAGTGCTGGTCATGATGAGCTCAGCGTTTGGTAAGTGGCTCCAAAGGGTCAGAAGGGTGCCCTGTCCTGCTGGATGGTTTCCCACAGACACCAAGTGTCTGGGTACATCTGCCAAGATGCTCAGGTAAACCCAGGCAGGAGAGGAGATGGCATGGGTGTGTTTGTGGGAAAATGCCTGGAGACTGCTAATGGACTGATGTTCACCCCAAGGAAGATTTCTAGTGACCTCCCCAGGGCTGTCTCACTCAACAGCAGTTGACCTGAATAGAATTACTGAAGGAATCTTCTCTGGATCTGAGGGCAACACAGAATAGGAAGGGTTGGAGAACATGCCAGATGATAGAACCAGAATCCACAGGGCAGAACAAGGCTGAATCCAGCTTGATAACTTCCTCACTTGGCTGCAAAGCACCATCTACAGACAAACAGGATTCAAAGAGTTTGTTTAGCATTTACCTCTGTCTCACACCAAGTGCTCTGCTGGGTCTGGGACTTGTTAACGTGTGGTCTGTGCCTGGGACTGGAGGAAGAAGGGGCTATAAATGCATGTAGTTGGGGAGGGAAGTGAAGAATGGTGGCTTTGGTGGACCAAAGTTATTATGAGTCCCAGTAACCAAAAACAATGTGGCCCTGGGCTGCTTAAAGTCTCCTGTCTACATGAAGCAGAGATTCTTTCTGTCTTGTGATGCACTCTTGTTTCTACTTCTGAACATTACAGATTAAGAAAGCATGTTCGGAAGAGAGTCCAGAGGGGTAGGGAACCAAGAAACCAAGTCACAGAGGAAGAACTGTTCTGACAGGGCTGCCCAGAGATGGAATGGGTTGCTTCGGTCGAACCTTTGGATTTAGAGGCTTGCAGAGTGCTGGGCACATGTGAGCCCCTCAAATACATGTTGAATGAATTGATGAGTGAATGAATTAATTAATGAGTTCCTCATCTCTGGAGGTATAAGATCGGATAGTAGAGATATTAATGAGAACTGAAGCTTGAAATGGAAGATTAAGCCAGATGGCTTTAAAGGGCTGGTAATTTTACAGTTTTCTGATATGGGGAGGTGGGGAAGGAACAATAGGGTCGATCAGCCTAGAAGCAGGCAGGCAGGGGTTTAGGGTCAGCGCTTCTTTGTGTTTTAGGTAAGCTTGTTCTTGTCAATCAGCAACCCCCTCAACCACTTCCGTTCCCCAAATACCTGCGCTGCTATCGATGCCTCTTGGAGACCAAGGAGTTGGGGTGTCTTCTGGGATCTGACATCTGCCTCACCCCAGCTGGTAGCAGCTGCATCACTCTCCACATAAAGAATAGTAAGCCGCCTTGTCCTCTCATGGGCCCAGCCCTCTCCCGAACTGAGCCTCTCCCAGCCTCCTAAGCTGCACCCCAATTCTTGTTCCCACAATCCTAAAACACTGGTCTATCACTGTCTCTCTTTCCTTTCCTTCAGAGTCACCGCCTGTCTCTTCTTCCACCCCCTTCCCCCTCAGCCTCTCAGGGCTCCCAGCCTTGAAGGGGACCCTGGAGATTTACAGATACACTGGGCTTTCCTCAAGCTGTCTACAACCCCATCTGTCAGCGGAGTTCCTGCTGGTGTCAGTCTTCTGCATCTTCCCCTGCTCCTTCACATGCGCCTTCACTGAGTCTTGTCCTTCTACTGCCTGACCCCTGATGGTTCATGTTCACTAAGGCTTGGTCCTTAGCTATCTTCCCATGTCATGCACTCTCCCCAGAGGATTTTATATGCTTCCCTGGCTTCAACCATCAGCCATATACTGCTTCCTCCCGAATCTGAGTGTTATGCCAAACTGCCCTCCTCATGTCAAATTGTCCTGAACATCTCCATCTCTTTTTTTTTGGCAGCTGGCCAGCATAGGGAACTGAACCCTTGACCTTGATGTCACGAGGCTGTGGCTAACCAACCGAGCTAACCGGACAGCCCCTCCATCTAATTTTGAACTTGCCAAAAATTGACTACATTCCCTCCTTCCTCATGCCTGCTCATCCACCAGATCCCCCACCTTTTTCAAATGAACAAAAACATAACACATGCTATGTGCCAGGCACTGTTCTAAGCACTTACAAACTGCCAAGGCAGCTATTATTATTATCCCCATTTTATGGATGAGGAAAAAGGTGCAGAAAGGTCAATAACCTTGTCGGAGTCTCACTGAGGCTGAGCCAGAATTTGTGGTGGCTCTAGAGATGGTGCTAGTAACAACCACTGTATGAAGCTGCCATCCTTCACGTCCTTTTATTATTATTATTATTATTATTATTTTTTGGCAGCTGGCCAGTACAGGGATCCGAACCCTTGACCTTGTTGTTACAACACCATGCTTTATCCAGATGAGCTAACTGGCCAGCCCTGTCTTTTCACTTTTTTTTAAAAAAAATTCTTTTTAGAGGTAGAAGTAATCTTTTTACTTTCTTGATTACCCTTTCTGCAATCTTTTTTTTTCTTTTTTTTTTTTTGGCAGCTGACTGGTACAGGGATCCAAACTCTTGATCTTGGTATTATCAGCACTGCACTCTAACTAACTGAGCTTTCTGCAATTTTGGAGGCACATTCCATCCTAAACAAGTATACTCTTTATTCTGTTTTCACCTCTTTTTGTCCCCCACGAACAGAACAGTAGCAGACCACAGTAAAAACTGTTCTGCACTTGCTTTTTAAACTTAACAGTTACGAGAACTCAATGTTTTCCTATCAGTTTGTAAATGACTTCCTTGTCGGTTGACCTGCTGCATAGTATTTCATGGCATGGGCATATCAGAGCTGACTGATCCATCCCACTATTAATGGGCATTTAGGTTGTTTCTAATTTTGTACTCTCTAAAGCTGGGCAGCAGTGAACATCCCTGTACAAGTCTTACAACATGGGCACAAAGATTTTTTCCCTCTCTAGTTATATAATAGCAGCAGATACCATAATTTTATTCTCTTACCTTTGATCTAGAAAACAAATGACAAACACCTCCTTTCTGCAATCCAACCTCCAATACACTTCCCCAACTTCTTACATGGTCCCACAGTACTGGTTCTCCCCACTTCACAAGTCCTGACTCAGTCCCCTCCAACTGTTACTAAGTTTCAAATGGCTCTTTCCCTCCAACCTTCCATGGGAAACTTTTAACAGAGTTCCATGGTTGGTGACTCCCTGGGCACTCTCCACCCCTGCCCAATTCTAGGAATTTTTTTTTTTTTTTGGTGGCTGGCTGGATAAGGAGATCTGAACCCTTGACCTTGGTGTTATCAGCACCATGCTTTAACCAAGTAAGATAACTGGCCAGCCTCTTTTCCTTTTTTTGGCCCAGGGCAGGGTATGGGGTAATGATGGAGTGAGGGGATAAGAGGATTTGGGGCTCTGCCCAGTGACCTCCATATCACTGGTGCCTGTGGTCCCTCCCCAGGCAGCGGTTCTGACATCATGGTGAGTGATTGCCGCAGCAAGGAGCAGATGAGCGATTGTTCATATACCCGTACTTCTCCGGTGCTTGGCTTCTGGATATTCTCTCAGTGCTGCTTCCGGGATTCCTGCAATGACCCTCAAAACAGAGTGTACTATATTCCCTAGGACTGTAGAGATCCTTGGAGTAAAATTCCACCAGTTTCCTGCCACTTTCCTGACTTCTGCCTGGGCTCAGCCAGGACAACTTCCAGTCCTCATACCAGCCTTCCCTGCCTCCCTCAAGTCACTGGACCCCAGCCCTGATTCTCTTCCTCTTGGCCAACGCCCCTCAACACCTCTACTCCTACTCGGTCCTCTCTTCCCCCAGCCTCTCTCTTGCCCCAAGTCCCCAGGCGTTCCCCCAAAATAAATTGTTATGCAAACTGTTTGGTCTGTCTCTTTCTTCTGGCAAAGGTGGAGGAGGCTGAGGGAAGTGGGCCTGCCCGACTGCCCCCTCATGGTGGCCTATAAGACGCTCTCAGTTCTGCTGAGCTCTGCTCCTGTCCTGCCTCAGTATCTAATTCACCTCTAGGCACAAAAAGGTGAAGAGGAACTGAAAACCCTCCTATGGTGAAGGCCAGGTTAGTGGGCTTCTTTGGTATTTTTTTTTGGAGGGGGAGGTAGGCATCCAAACCCTTGACTTTGGTGTTTTAACACTGTACTCTAACCAACTGAGCTAACCAGCCAGCTTGTTGGGCATCCTTGGAAGTGCTGTCAGACCAGAGCTGTGCAGGGGCTGAAGAGGAGGTCCAAAGGGCTGTGATGGTAGAAGGGGGGCTGTGAAAGGACCAGGAGGAATAGTTTAGGTTGGAAAGAAGGCCACTCTGGAAGAGCCATTAGGCTTAGTGGAATCCTGGTGTCTCTCATTCCCAGATTCAGCTTCCCTATTCCAGGACCTTGGCAAATTACTCATTTGGGGACTTGCGGTTTCTCAGCCTGAGTTCGACTTGCTAGAGCTATATAAACCTGAGCCTTTCTCATACTGAAGTCGGTGTTTATGGGGAAAGGTGGGCCCAGCAAGGGAGTAACTCACTGAGGGTTAGCTACTCTATACTTCCAATTACCTCACGACTTAAAGATTAACATGGGTTTGGTGTCCTCTGCCAGAACACAGACCATTCATTAAGGGGCCACAGAGATCTGTTAACGAGTATGCAAAATGTTGTGTAGGCAAGAGTGCATGCTGTATGACATTTCCATTGAGCTCACAAACCAAACTCATCTCAGCTGCTACAAGTCAGGACCATGGCTACCCCTGAGAGTTGAAAGTGCCTGGGAAGGGGCATGAAGGAAGCTTTGGATGCTGGTAAAGTCCCTTATGCTAACCTGGGGGATGGTTATATGGGTGTGTAGTTCACAAAAGCCCATCTTATGAACATGTGCAAGCTTCCGCATGTTTTGCCAAAAAGGTTTAAAAATAAATAGGCCTAGGCTAGCTGGTTGGCTCAGTTGGTTAGTGAGGTACTGAAAACAGCAAGGTCCAGGATTTGATCCCTATACTAGCTAGCCACCAAAAAAAACATTGTATGTCCACTTGTCTCTAAGGCACGTGTTGAGAGGGAAGAGGCCCTAACTCCCACCTATGTGTGCACATTCATGTGCATTCCCTCAAATGTATAAGGCACTATCTTGACTTGACAAGTGACCAAAGTGAGGCTGAAAGATCAACTTACCCAAGCGGTAGAGGAGCTGGGACCAGGCCACCCAGGCACAAAGCTGCACTGCTTTTCAGAAAAAGGTTTCATAACCCCAGCATGGGGATGTAAGACTCAGAAGGGCAGAGCAGACACCTAGCTGTACTCACCTGGGAATCCTGGTGCTTAACCTTGCCTGGCTCCGAGCAGTGTGTGCCCAGTGTTTACTGAATATATGGGAAAGATTGAATTGTATCCATTACTGCATGCTTGTAACTTTTTGAAAGTAAGTTAAAATGAAGAGCCAATTACTGCAGCCCTGTGTACCCTCTGCATTTCCCCCCTCAACTGACCCCCAGAGGGAGTCCTGGGTGCCAGGATCCTCAAAAAGAATGAAGGATGGGCAGGAGCCCAGGTCCCTCAGCACCAGATGATCTGAAATGTGGGTCTTGGCTCCTGATTTTCCCTGTTTTAAAGACAAAGTTCTTTCTTCTCTCTTAGGTGAAAAAAATCTGGCATCATCCGGTTTAACTTTCTAGCTTTTATATGGTATGCTTAAGGTTGGGAGCAGTCACACTCCTCATGCTTTGATCCCTACCTGAGCAAAGGATGGGGAAGTTTGTGGGCCCTTTGGGGCCAGCCCAGAGGAAGCCACAAAGTCCAAGTAGGCAGGGTCTGCAATCCCCTTTGAATTTCACACCTAATTAATTCTCTTTAACCTGTCTACACCTGCCCACACCTGAGCATGACCCCATAAACAATGTGACACAGATTTAGCCCAGTCCCAGTTTATTATGGAAGGAAACGGGGGACGTGGAGCAGAGCAGGACAGACCCTCCCCTCTCCTCTCACCAGGCACTTATGGAGGTGGGTGTTGGGACTCAATGAGGTGAAACGTGGCTAAGTAGGGTAGAGACTGTGACAGGAGAGGACAGAAAGCAGCAGACCAGAAGAGGAGAGGGGGTGGTAGAGTCAGTGAGGCAGGGACAGCCAGTTGTCAAGTCAGGAAATCTGCACAGAAGTCTAACCTTCATCCTACTTGCTGCAAGTTCAGTGTGGCACTGGGTCTCAGAGACAGGAATAAGACAGGGGATACAGAGCCAGATCTGAATGGAAGTGGCAGGTTACCAGATTGAGAGGGGATGAGGAGATGATGGAATGCTAAGACGATGGGAAAGGCATGAAGGAAACCATTGTGCCTTTCCCAGGTTAGCCAGGGGCAGAATCCACACTTGAGATTCTTTTCTAGAAGGAAGGAAGAGCAGCATTGGGATTCAGGAGAGGAAATTAAACCAAAGCCATATAGACACTGAAGGCACAAAGGGAGACCTAAGAAATCATAGTGACCAGAGAACGTGTGTGTTCTCAGAGAGGGCAGTGCAGGATGGTAGAACAGGGTGGAATCTGGGAAAGGTAAGGTGTCAGGGTACAGCCCAGGGAAGAATTAAAAGTCCGGAACTATTGAGGAATAAGTACATGCGGCGCAGGTCAGCAATGGACAAGCCCAGTTTCAGGGGAAGGGCGGCCATGGAGTCCAGGCCTTCAGGATCCTTCCCAGCATGGAAGGTGGGTAGGGGCAGTGAGAGGTTCAGGGCCTGGTAGAACCACTGAATCTGGGAGTCAGACAGAGGCAGGGGCAAGGTCCTATGAGGCAGCTCAGACAGGGAGCTCTGGAGCTGGGGGCTGGACCAGGAGTTGCAGTAATCATACTGGCAGCACTGGGCCTGATACCAGTACTTCGAGAAGTAGGTGTTGCGTTTTTCTTGGCAGCGGTAGGAATTGTATTGTCCACAGCCTCGAATGTTGAAGCGAACCTTGATATCTGGAGGAGAGGGGACAGCAAATAATCCTGCTAATAGCCTCCCATAGTCCCCAAAACTGGCACCCCTACCACTGACTCTCCCCATCCCTTGCCCAGACCCCATGTCTATCCCAGACTTCTTCAGAAGAGGCCAGAAAAATTAGCTCAGCTGGTCCCCCAGTACCCTAGACCCTTCCTTCCAAGATCCTTCAGCCTTCTTCTTATAACCTAGGCCCCAAGTAGCCCTCATCTGTGAGAGGAGAGAAGACCAAGCCATAGGCTGTCCTTCTGGCAGCCCCTTCCTGGGACTATACTCACCATAAAAGATGGAGATCACCATGCATGGGGATGAGCTGCTGATGGTACACTTCTCTGAGCCTGAAATGCATCCTACAGAAGGGTCTTCTAAGAGGCAGAAGTGGCAGGTCCGGACTTCAGGAACAGGAACTGGGAAAGCAGGAGGGGTGGAAGCACTGGCTCACTCCTAAGTCCCCTGCCCTGCAGGGAGCCCTGAGCTCCACCCTTTTCATGGACTGTCACCCCTTCCTCCCTGCCCCTGGCCCCACTTACCCTTTCCTACTGCGAAGCCCACAATGACCAGCATACCCACAAGCATATGGGCCTTCATTATGGAATTCTGAGGAGAGGGGCAGTTCATGAGGGATGCCCTGAAACCCCACCTTCCTGTGGCCATGCTCCTTGATCCTCAGCTGCAGGGTGGTTTTGACGGCAGTCTGAGCAGGAGCTGCTGTAGGTACAGACCTATATTCCTGCTTGGGGCAGGATCCTGGCTGGGAGGAAGTTATTAACTGAGCAAAAGGGACAGTGTGTCCTCACCCACAAGGTCTGGCTCCTGAGTGTGGGAGCAGTGGCCCAGACAGGGGCAATACCTGGGCACCACCTGGGCCTTTGTCCAGTTATCTACCTTTGTCCTGCATGCCAAAAACCTATTCCCTCTCCTGAAGAGTCCACAGATTGGTATCTGTCTCTGGCACCATCTGCTGTCCTCCCATGATAGGACCAGTCCCCACTGTGTTGGGAGAAACTGGCCAGGGAACCAAGAGTCCCCATCCTTCTGAGATGAGCATGTCTCAGGTCCTCCAATAGGGAGCACACAGACACCACTGAGTAATTCTGGACTTTGTCCCTCTTCTCTCCACCCCTTATAGTTCTATTTATTTCAGGAGTGCTTTCACTTTAAAAACAAAACTGAAAGACAGTGCTGCTGATTAAGACCCTTAGCATATAAGCAAACATCCACAGATGCTCAGAGAGAACAAATACTTCTCTAGTCTTTAAAACCTCACTTTTGTGAGTCTTTTCCTTCTGACCTTGCACTTCCCCACACTGTCCTAGGAATTCTGCTTTTCTCTATACCAAAAACATCACCGAAATCCACTGGGCACAAATCTGTGCTGGTTTTCAACCTGGGGAGGGTAGGCTGGGCCATGAGGGCCCCTGGGGTCCAGCATACCACCACTTTTCCATCCCCGACCGCAAGCACCAGCAGACTGGCTCATGGCCTTTTCTTCCACTTTATTTCATATTCCCACCACAATAATGACTCCTTTAATTTAAACTAAAAACCATAGGGGGTTCCTGAAATGGCGGCAGCAAAGGAACGGAGGTGTCAACAACTGAGGGACAGGTGGGGTGGGAAATCAGCGAATCGTCTTGACTGGGCTCTTGAAGTTGCTGGCGGCTTGGAGCTGCAGCTGGTAGGCCATCGGATGGATCTTGAAACCGTAGAGCCTGGGCCAGGACAGAGGTCAGAGAAGCAGCAGGGTGAACCCCTTCCTGGCCCTGCCACTGGTCTGCATTCCCGCATTCCCACCTTCCTACCCCAATTCCTCCATGGGCCTGCTCAACGCTTAAGGGCAGTGGTTCCAAAACCTCCTCACTTAAGAATATTTGGAAACATATCTTAAATATCCATTAAAACTCAAATTCCAGGAGATATACAAGGGGTCTTCAAAAAGTTCAGAGTGGCTGGCCAGTTAGCCCAGTTGGCTAGAGCACAGACTTTTAACACCAAGGTCATGGGTTCGGATCCCTGAACTGGCCAGCCACCAAAAACAAAACAAATAGAAAAAGTTCACGGAAAGGCTGGCTGGTTAGCTCAGTTGGTTAGAGCATAGTACTGGTAACACCAAGGTCCGGGGTTCCATCCCTGTAGCAGCCAGATGCCAAAAAAAATTCCAAAAAAACCCACCCAAACTAAACCAAACCAAATCAAAACAAAAATGTTCATGGAAAGATTTGTATTATCTTTTAATTCCATTTTTCCACAAACTTTTTGAAGTACCCTTGTATATCAGTAGTTGTTTTCAGTATGAAACTGAATCTTTCCTCCCAACAAAGTAAAAATCATCCTCTAGGAAGAGGAACCATGCTTAAACTGTAGATCTGAGAATCTCCTGACAAAAGGTTGAGCACCCAGGATGATGAGAATAACAGATATCATTTAAATGATGGTCCAAGTGCCAAACATTATTCTAAACAATTCACACATTTAAAGATACTCTGTCAGGCAGGTACTGTCATCATCCCTGTTTCCTGGATAAGGAAACTGAAGCAAAAGCAATCAAGTAACTTTTCCACAGTCACTCAGCAGTAGAAATCCTGGCTTGGGAGAAGGTCTCGAGAAAGAGCCATGCCTTGTCCTCCCTTCTCTCCGGGGGATCTTGGGCCTTTCCTTTGATATCTGACTCTGTCCCTGCTCCCTACCTGGGCACAAACTGGTTGGCGGGTCGCTTAGGCCGGTACTCAGGATGCACCATGAAGAGCATGTGAGGGAAACCAGTGCCGAAGTAGGCACCATCTGTGTGATGGTGCCGCGATGACTTGGGTGTGTACACGTCCATGCACTTGGGGCAGTAGAGCTTCACCATGGCCTCGCCTGGGATGTCTGAAAGGCCTGGGAGACAGCCAGACTCAGCAGACCAGGCACTCCCCAACCCTACCCAACCCCCCCCCGCCACGAGTCAGGTCCCAACTTGCTAAGCCCCAACTCCTTCCCAGAGGACTGCCATATGGTGCCCTCCTCTCCTTCAACACTTACCAATGGGAAGCATTGGCTGGTTCTCACAGTACACACGGGGACAATAGCCAAAGTCTCCCTGCTGGTACTTTTCCAACTGAGGTGAAAAAAATGGAAGGGGTTGGCGGATAGGTGTGAAGAGAAGATGCAACTCCCTCCACAGCCCAACCCACATCACTCTGTCCCCCACTCCTCCTGACTCAATCCAGAGGCCCTTTCTCTGGCTCAGATGAGCTCTTGGACTCCTCTGCTGCCTCTCCTCCAGTTAGGCAGGCTGAAGACCATCAGATCTGTTAGCTACTTGTTCCCTGAGGAAGAGGCAGTCTATAACTCCCTGTCCAAGGTCATGTCTCTCTTCTTGAAAACACCCTCTTCTGCATGACCCCCCATCACGATTCAATTCCCAGGCCCAGAAACTGGGCTTCTTTCCCTCTTCTCAGCTAGACACATTGACAAAGTTCTTCTTGCTGAAGGAAACTGTTCCCCTACTGCCTCAAGAGTCAAGTGGGAGCAGAGAGGCCTCACCATCTGGGCGATGCCACGGTTGGTGAGAATGTAGCGGGCGTGGATTAATCCATAAAGCATCTCAGCTGCCTGCTCAATCAGGTCACTCTGGTTGGGGTTGTCTTCCAGCTCTTCATCTGAAACACGGCAGGCCAGCCGAATGCAACCACTTGTTTTTCAGCTTTCCTAGGTGCTCCGCCCACCCCCAGGGTCTGCTGGCTACTCAGTTTGCCTAGCACCCACCTTTGAGCTGCACCCCATCCATCATCTGGGCATTTGACCCACAAACCTGGGCGTCTGACCCCTCCTCCAACCCAAGGCAGCTCTGCTTTTTCTCCACACCTCTTCAGCCTCTGCTCTCTTCTCTCCCTCCCAACTCCCTCCTTAACACATAAATGCAAAGATATCAATGCAGTAGGTGGAACTCTAGACTGGAAGGTGCAAGGCAGAAGAAAGAGACAGTAAATGAGACCCATAAACTGGTATTATGGAACAAAGGTGAGTTACAGATTCAAAGTATGGGAACAAGTCATGTAAGTCACAAAACTAAACAAGAGTTGGGGGGGGGGCAGGTCAAAAGAAACCAAGGGATTTGGGGTTAAAGGGAGTTGGAGAACCAAAAGAAAATTTAGAAATTCAAGAATCAAGTAATAGAGATTTGAAGGGGAAAAAAAGCACACACACACAACCACTCTGAGGGTGCCTCACCAGGCTCCAGGTCCAAGATCATGTCTAGAGCTTGTCGATAGTGAGGCACCTGCTCATTGAGTCCAGTAAGATTAAATTTGTCCTGGATGTAGTCTTCATCCACCTGTCAGGACATGGAATGGGAACCATATCGAAATCCCCAGCTTTGACCTGGGTGACATGCTTTAACTTATGCTTTAATACAACTGCAGCTGTTCCTCTTGTTTCCCAATCCCAACCAAGCAGAAGTATTTGAGTGTTTCTTTCCAATTCACATACACCACCTCCAGTAAAAGCTTTGGCTTTTCTAAGAACAAGCAGGTACAGCAACCTCCTCCTTAAAGAGACATCCCTTTCAATATCCTGGTCCCTACTCCTGCCTCCCATCTCTAGGAACCAGTTTTGTCTTCTCTTTAGGGACGAGGGCTCTCTGAGGGAGGTGGAAGCTAAAAAGCTTGGTTTCTGAAGGCCGTTAGAATCTGTTATGTTAACACAGAGCTTTGCAGATGCAATATTTCAATTCTCCTAAAAGCCACCTGCGATGTGTACTACCAGTACCATTCTACTAATGAAAAAAGGACATAGGACCTAATACACTTACTACTAGTACCAATCTAGTAATAAAGAAAGAACACAAGTTGACTAGTCTAATGTTACGTTGCCGGAGGGTGGCAGGGTTGGGACTTGGACCTCAGTCTTGCCACTTCACCACAGGTTAGTGGAGGGTTACTGAAGGGACCCTTCCTTGACAGATAGGAGTTTACACAGAAGCACGTAAGAGAATTGTGTAGAAGCTGAATATGTAGGGGAACGTCTGGCCAATCTGTGGAGCTGGCAAGTAGGGAGGTTGAAGAGAACTCACTTCACAGAAAAACTCATTGCCACGAAGCCCACAGAACCAGGAAATCCAGGATACCTCCTCCGAGCTGCTCATCTTTACGTCAGCTGGGAAAAGAGTGTAAATAAAGTTCAAGCTCTCCCTGCCTGCCTGGTGTCCTCCCTCCTCCCACACTTTGCCCTCCAACCACGGAAGAATTTGGGGCTACCCTTCTTTAAAGGATCCTAGACTCTGGAGCACCCCTCTCCAGCTCCTCTTGTTTACGCCTCAGCCCCCTTCCCTGAGATTAGAAATTCTTTGGGGTCTACTTGTGAGAAGCCGGTAGGTATTGACCCGCCGGTGCTGCCCGCATTCCTGGAGCTCCCGAAGGCCAGGCCCCTCTCCCCTGTGTGTCAACTCCGGCAGGGCCTTCGGCTTGGGCTCCCTACCACCGAATGTCTCTGCATGTCCCTGGCGCCTTTCCCAAGGTTCCGAAGTTTATCCTTCCCAAGCAAGTGCTGAGCACCTCCTTCTCTCACTCCCTGGAGATGTCCATCAGGTCCCTTTCACGAAGTCCCCACATCCTGCCTCCGCCCCTCAGGTTACCCGTCCCTCTCAGGCCACTCGTCCCTCCTTCGGTGGCGGACCGGGTCACTTCCTTCCCCGCCCCCACATCTAGGCGCGGAGACCCCATGTGCCGCGTCCAGAGAGAGGGGACTCGAAGTGGCGACGACCTCAGACTCACCACCTGAACGGGACCAGGACCGGGGTGGGGGAGGGGAGTTGCTACTTCCAAGGAACGGCGGCAACCGCTATAGCTCAGGCCACGAACCCGACCGCGGTAAGCGAAGTGGGATGGGGGAGTGGAAATTGGGGAGGGCGGGGAAGAGAACAACGCGCAAGCGCCAAGGGTCGGGCGCCGCGGTGGGCGCCGGGAGACGGAGTCTCCGGTGGGGAGAGAAACTGGCGACACAAGAGAAAAGTGAACTACGAATCCCAGAGTGACCCGCGCACGACCTTGGTGTCGCGAGGCCCCCTAGGTAGACGCTTGGGGGCGGGGCGCAGCGAGGCGCCACCGGAAGCGGAAAACAAGTACGACGTTCGGGGCCAGGGAGCCTGGGAAATATAGTCGTTTTCTGACTGAACGGAGGGGCCAAGAGGGGGCGGGGAAAAGAGCGAGCCCGGCGGGATCCCTCTCTGCCGCTCCCCTCATACACTTCCTCTCTGGTACCCGCGCAGCGCTGCTACCTAGGGTACTGGCCCCATCCCCGGCCAATCCGCCGGGTCCTTATCGTCTATGAGGCCCCTCGTCCAAGTCAGGCTTGCCACTGGAGAACCCCGACGGGGCCCATATTCCACCGCGGGCTCCGGCCCCCTGAGGCCGGGAGGCGCGGCTGGACTCGGTGCTTGAGGGACCTGGGTCAGATGTACTGGGATGAGCTGAGCGGTATGAGAACCGGGACGGCCCAGCGTGCTAACCTGAGGTGGCGCCAGCCATTCTGCTGCTCGTCCCCTTGCACTTCTCTATTTCCAATTAGGGCTTGAAAGGGAACTTCTGCTGCGGGCATTAAGTTTGGCCTTCGAACCCTGGTCAGAGTAATGGTGGGGGGCAGCGTGACGTTACTTCATTTCATAGCTTCTCGGCATTCCACAGGTCTCCCTCCGCCTCCTCGGGACCTTTCTTAACTCAGAGTGGTTTCCCAGCTCTAGAAAATGAGTTTGGAGCGGGGGCCACGTTGACGGCGGAGAGGGGCATTGTGGGGCGTAAAAGCAGGACCCCAACCGACAGCGCCTCCTTGGTCCTCGCGCTCCCTGGACACGCGGTGCTCTCCGCGTATGCTATTGGAAAGGTGCCAGGGCGGGAAACAACCCGGAGCTTTGCGTTCGCCGGCGCCTCCAGCGGTGTGTGGGTTTGTTTTGTTTTTTTTTTTTCTTTTGCCACGCATGCGTGTTAGTGCCGAGTGGCTCTGTTTCAACTCTTTTCATTACAATAGCGCCATTTTGCGGTACGGAGGCTACAAGGCAACGTAAACGGGAACCTCTCTCCAAAGTCTTCCGGAGAAGTGTCTCATCAGTTTTTGTTTGGGAAGAAATCTCGAATTAGGATCGAGGAAGATTTAGGATCGAGGGCGATTTAAAGGACCAAGCTGATTTTCGTACTGGTATGCTTACGGAGTGGGAAAGTGGTTTCAGGAAGAGGTTGGTATTATTTATTGTTGGTGGGGACGTGGGTGGAGGCGGAACTCAGGGTCTCTGAACAGCTGTCTCATGGAGGTTTCTTTATTAACCTTTATTAAGGGGTAGGGTCTGTTATTGTGGGGTTCTGTGTTTTTGCACGTGACCTATGGCTCTGTAGGGTCCTAGGTTGTGGGGTTACATTTAGGACAGGAGAGTGTTTTTGACTCTAAGGCTACTGCTCCTCATCCAAGAAGGTCACTGAAGGTGGCTCTGGTTACTACAGGGGTCAGCGGGATTGTTGGCTTGCTTGTCTTATTCTCCTCTTGCCTAGTCTTATTTTCTCAGTTCTCTCAAAAGCTATGCCCAGGCCCTCCTTCATCACCTTCACCCCAGCCACTGACCCCAGCGACCTCTGGAAGGACGGGCAACAGCAGTCACAGCCTGAGGAGCCAGAGCCCATCCTGGATGGGGCTGCAGCCCGGGCTTTCTACGAGGCCCTGATTGGGAATGAGAGCAATGCCCCTGAAGCCCAGAGATCTCAGCCTGAACCTGCTAGGGAAAGAAAGAGGAAGAAAAGACGAACGATGAGGGAGACTGCAGCAGAAGCAGTGACAGCAGGAGCATCAGGAAGACATGGACAAGGGAGATCCCTTGAGGCCGAGGACAAGATGACCCAGTGGATACTGAGGGCAGCCCAGGAGGGGGACCTGGCAGAACTTCGAAGGCTTTTGGAGCCCCATGAGGCGGGGGGAGCTGGGGCAAATATCAATGCTCGGGATGCTTTCTGGTGGACCCCCTTGATGTGTGCGGCCCGGGCGGGCCAGGAGGCAGCTGTTCGCTATCTCCTGGGCCGTGGGGCTGCGTGGGTTGGGGTCTGTGAGTTGGGTGGCAGGGATGCTGCTCAGCTGGCTGAAGAAGCAGGATTCCCCGAGGTGGCTCGCATGGTCAGGGAGAGTCACGGAGAGACAAGGAGTCTGGAGAACTGGTGAGAGGAAGTCTTAGCCCATACCTGTCTTTCAGTCTGTTCTGCCCTTCTTATCTACTCTACACCAGAGGCCCCAGAACAGAGCTGAAGGGTTCTTCCTCATCCTGCAGTGTAGGTGGATAAGGTAGTGTTGTAGAGTGGTCATGAAAATGAGCTCCCTGGGTTTAAATCCTGGTTCCACTTACTTGGGCAAGCAGCCTAATGTCTATGTGTCTCAGTTTCCTCATCTGAGAAATGTGGTTTATAAGAGTACTTTTCTCATAGGATTATTAGAGTTAATGGGTTAATGTATGTAAAGTGTTAGAACAGTGCTTGCCACATAGTTTGCACTATATAAATATTAGTTATCATCATTATTGTTATTTCTTTGCTCAAGAGCTTTTGCAGATTGATTACCATCTCTTCTCCCAACTGTTCCCCTCTGGGTCCCTCATTGCTAAATGGAGAGGAAGGCAATTTGTTCCTTAGCAGAAAAGCTGGAAGGATCCTATCCTACCCTGTCAGCCCCCTTTGAGATCTCGATTCTTTCCCTTTCCCTGCCCTTAACTGTTTTTTCTTTTTTCTTTTTCTTTCTCTGCAGGTCCCATTCCCCCTCTCCCCAGTACTGTGAAACCTGTGATGCCCACTTCCAAGACTCCAACCACTGCACATCCACTGCTCACCTGCTGTCACTGTCCCGGAGTCCCCAGCCCCCCAGCCTTCCCCTTGGGGTGCCCACCTCCAGCCCTGGCTTCAAGCTGCTGCTGAGGGGGGGCTGGGAGCCGGGAATGGGGCTGGGACCCCGGGGTGAGGGCCGTGCCAACCCCATCCCCACTATCCTCAAGAGGGACCAGGAAGGATTAGGCTACAGATCAGCACCCCAGCCCCGAATCACACACTTTCCAGCTCGAGATACCCGAGCTGTGGCTGGTACAGAGAGAGCCCCTCGGGTGGCCACACTGAGCTGGAGGAAGGAGAGAAGGCAGGAAGAGAAGGACAGGGCCTGGGAGCGGGATTTGAGGACATACATGAACCTTGAATTCTAACCTTGGTGAAGTCTGACCCTGGTCAGCTGCTGAAGTCTAATCTTGGGCCTCTGACTTGGGCACTTTGACTTCTGCGTCCTAGGATCTGCCCACGTGCCAGACCCTCAGATTTTGGTCAGTGGGCTCTGCCTTTGGGGGAGAGGGTCTGAGAGTTGAGAAATAAACCATACTTCTTTTTCTTTTGTGATTTATTCACTTTTCTGGAAGCTGTTGCCGGGAAGCCAAACAAGCTGGGGACCACGTGTAAGTCCCACCTGAGGAACCAGAAGGGGCAGCCTCTCCAGATGGCATATAGGGTCACCTCCTTGCCAGTCTGGGTTCACTTCCAGGTCCTAGTCCCTGCTGGGAATGCACTGCCTATTTCAAATCCCCTGAACCAGGAATTGCCCAGCTCCATGTAAGTCTTAAACTTCCCCAGCAAGGGTCCCCTGACCACTCCAGCCAATTCAGTCACTGGTTTCACAAACAAATTCATTTACTATGTGCTAAGAATATGAATAAAAGACATTCCCAACACTCAGTGAGCTCACAGCTGCAGGGGAAGACGGCTACGTGGCCAAATATTATAATTTATGGTGATAGGGGAAGTCAGGAAAGGCCCCCAAAGAAGGTGATGGGAATGGGTAGGGTCTTGCTGGAAGAGGCCAGGTTAGTAGGAGAGCGTGAGGTTATCGTACGCTGGTAGTTGGGCTGGGGCCAGAACTCGGGCCTCCCAAATCTGAACTTTAAATCAAAGTTTGTCAGTTCACTACCTGAAAACTGAGAACAGGAAGTACATCCTATTTGTCTGCACTTTCCACACTTGCCTACATTCTCACTCCCTTGTCTTGCTCATACCAGGTGCTAGGCACGAAGAGCTCACTGTTGTCAAATTAGGGAAGTAAAACCTGCATGGAGGAGCAGGGAGGGCTGCTCTGATCCCAAGACTTCCCCCCTCATTTTCCTTTCTGGAAAAGCCTTTCATGAAGTCATGGACGCGAAATGGAGGAGTGGTGGAGGATGTGGAGAAGAACCCAAGTGCGGGGGAGCTGTAGGGGACAAGAGAATTTAGGGGAGCACTGGAGGCCTTTGGGGACTCTGGGTAGGCGAAAATGGAGAGCTGCGTTCATATTCAGATCGTGGCCCTCGCTGATCTCGGCTCCGCGTCCTGTGGTATCACGCGAGCTGAAAGCGCGGGGGCACAGGGGCGGTCGATCCGCAGGATCCGCCCCGCAAGCTGCTGGCTCCGCCCCCGCCTGTCCCTCCCGTCCCGGTGCAGCTGCTTCCGGGCTCCGCGGCTCGGGGTGGCTCCGCGAGGCCGCGGCCCCGACTCTGGGCCCGGGAGGGGCCACGCGCACAGCGCCGCGACGCCTGGCTCCCCCGATACGCCCGCGCTTTGCCTTGCCACGGGGATCTCCGAAGACATCTCCGTTCTGACCTTGCGGAGGTAGCGTCTGCTGCGTGCTCAGAAGCCGGTCGGGCCACTTTGTGGGAATCTTAGCCCCTGAAATCAAGGGACGAACGCTGCTGGCTAGAGTTTGCTGGACATCTTCATCCCACCTCCCAACAGAGAGACTACCTATTCCTTGAGCTCTCTTAGGCAGCAGTTTATGAGTCCCCAGATTCAGGAGCGCCTAAACTCAGGGTCGCCTTCCTTCTTTCTTGGATGGAGCACCGCGTCCCCAGTTTCTGGGGCACCTTGTGGCGTGGCCTTGGTGAGTGAAACTTGGGGTGCTGCCTGCTGGGAAGGAAGTCCAGAAACACCAAGAGGACACTCTGAGGGTGACCCAGGAGGCCTTGTCAGATCCTGAGACTCTTGGAATCGTGTGTGTGGGGTGGTGGTGGTGAATGAATTGGGTGTGCCTATTTGCCACACTTGAGACTGCATGACCATTTGGGGAAGTGAGGAGCCACTACTGAATTTAGAGTAAGATGTCATCACCAAACTAATATGCGTTCTGAGCCTGAACAGATTCTGATTTCTGAGGAGACGCTGAGAGTCTAAGCAGTGCTTGTAAGCTGCCCCAGAATTTGGGGACTCATTACACACCTCAACCATGTTCCTGCGACGACTTGGTGGCTGGCTCCCTCTCCCCTGGGGCCGTCGGAAACCAACGAGGCCTGACCCACCTGCCTCAGAACCCAGACAGGTGGACAGCTCCCCTGAAACTTCAGGGAGTGACTGGGACAGTGCCCCAGAAACCATGAGAGGTGTGGGGCCTCTCAAGACTAAGGATTCAGGGGTACCAAGGAGCTCTGGGGCTGCTCCAGAACCAAGCAGGGAGTCCCGAGTTGAGCAAGTGGGGAGTAAAAGAATAGATTCCCTCAAGTGGGACAAGTCTGTCTCTAGGGCTCAAGAGTCTGGAAGGCTGAATGCTGGAGGGGCCATTCCCAAACTGGGATGGGATCCTGTGGATTCAGGCAGCACCAGGAGACCCAGGGTGTCACCTGAAGGGGGACTGAGCACTCCTGGCCCTGAAGCCCCAGTGGAGAAACCCAGCCGGCATCAGAAGCTGCTGGGCTGGCTGCGGGGGGAGCCAGGGACTCCCTCACGGTACCTGGGGGGCCCAGAGGAGTGTCTGCAGATCTCCACCAACCTGACCCTGCACCTCCTGGAGCTGCTGGCCTCAGCCCTGCTAGCGCTGTGCTCGCGACCGCTGCGGGCAGCCTTGGATGCATTGGGCCTGCGTGGGCCTCTGGGCCTGTGGTTACATGGGCTGCTGTCCTTCCTGGCTGCCCTGCATGGGCTCCATGCTGTGCTGAGCCTAATTACTGCCCACCCCCTGCACTTTGCCTGCCTCTTTGGCCTCCTGCAGGCCCTAGTGCTGGCTGTCAGCCTCCGGGAGCCCAGTGGGGATGAGGAGGCCACTGACTGGGAGGGTGAGAGGTTGGGGAGAGAGGATGAGGAGCAGAGGGGAGACCCAGGAAAGGGGCTGTGACCATGGGGTGGGATGGGGGCAAAGGGTGAAGAAAGTGTGGCCTTTAGGAGGAGAGTGGGGGGCATGACCAGATTGTAGGCACGGAGACCTCAGGGATGGGGAAGAAACCCCAGAGTATGAGGGCTCAGGGCCCCCCTTCACACAAAGGAGAGAACAAAGCTTATCTAGGGTGTCTGTTTATGGACAGTGGGGGCATCGCCCTTAGATTCACCAGCTGTTACTTTTTGCTTTTACATTTCTCCCACCTCCATTTTTTTTCCACCTCTACTTTTTAAAAGCCAAAAAAAAAAAAAAAAAAAAAAAGTGTGGTGGTGGAAGAAAGACCAAAGGGTCCTCTCTACCTTTCAACATTCCCCAGGGGTGGAGGAGACCAGAGGCAGGACAAGCAGACCTCGGCAGTAAGAGGGTGGTTGGAAGACCCAAGGGATCCTTTGGGTCTTGGGATGTGACCCATCTAGGGAAGAGTGGGGCTACTACGTGGGTGGACTAGGGGGTCTGGGTCCAGATGGAGGCCCACAGGTGTCAAGGAGCCTGCAGGGATGATCTGGTGCCCAAGGAAGAGAGAGGGAGTGGGAATGGTGCAGGCAGTATTGGCGGGAGGGCCAGCTGAGAAGGGCTGGCAGCTCAGACAGGTAGTGTGGGAGAAGCACTGGAGCTATAGTCCCCACTCAGGCACTAGGGATTTGCTCACTCAGCAATAAACGTGTCACACCAAATCCTAAATATACCACTACAAAATGAGAGTTACTGCCACTCAGTGTCCTTCCTGATGCCATCCGGAGGGGTGTCGAAAGTGGGGGAGTGGGATTGATGTCTGGAGACAAACCCCAGGATGAGATGAGGAATGAAAAATCATCTTTATTATTCTTGAAAAGGAGTCAGAAGTCTCCATCTTCTCCCCCTCTCAACAACTCAGCTCCCACTGTATCCATCTGGGGGCAGATGAAGTGACAGGTCAGTTACTGTACAGTTTGCAGGCCTCTGTGATAGGAAAGGGAAAAAAGAAGAGGATGGAAAGGAAGTCTAGGGAGAAGCAAGGGGTGGAGGAGAATGTGTTCCTTCACTTCCCTGTGTCAAAGAAGGGTTCTCTGAGGCCTTTCCCCTCCATTTCTGACCCTCTGCCCACTTTATCTGCTGCAAACTCAGCAACCTCTTTTGAGTAGCCTAGAGTCCATTCTGGCTCCCCCAGGTGACATCACAGTTCTTAGTCACATCCTTCTGGTGCCATCAAAGCCTATGACAAATGGAGGTGTCAACACAGCCACTCCGATGATGTCAGCCTTTGGCCATGCTCTCTGGTGACATCACATGAGCCTCTTTCAGCCGGCACCCCCAGAAGACCTGGTGAGTCCTAGTTCTCTTCTGTGAGACTTTAACCCCTCACCTTGATTCCTGGGAGTCAGTAAGAAGGCTTTGGAGTCCAGGCAGGAGGTCAGGGACTGGAATTCCTCTACACATTTCTCAGGAGGGTGTGGTGAACGGTCTGGAAGGATAGGGTGGGGCCAGGCCAGTCAAAGCCCCTGCTTCTTTGCACCACCCCTAGAGAGGACCGCATGGAAGTACCAGCCCTTCCTGGGATGATGTCATAGGGCACAGTGAGGGGCTCTCCTGCCTTCCCTTGCTTCCTTCTGACCCTTTCTGCCTTGTATCCCCACTCACTGTAGAGGAGAAAGCGCTGATAGCCTTGGCCTGTCTCCTTCAGCATGATTCCACCTGGGCATGAGCTGGAGTAGAGCTTGGTCTTCATGTCAGGGCGGCCTGTCAGGTGGGTGGAGGGGATGTGTGAGGACACAGATGCAAAACCAAGCTCAGGAGACTCAGGGAGGGTGAGGGCTGGAGAGAACAAACCTTCGGTTCTGAGATCTGTGCTCCCTTCAGTCAGGTGGTAGATCCATTTCCGGGGCACACAGAGCCCATTTTTCCTGCAGAGGTGATGGTGGCAAGGAGAGTGTAACCCCAACCACACAGTACCAGTTTCTATTTATTTTATCTTATTCCTTCTTGAAACCTGGCTCCCCTTGGGTTTCAAACTACGAAGGGGTGGTTAGGCCCATCTCTCTTCAGAGCACAACTAATAGAGCTATTGAATTAAGTGGGCCAACAATAGTGGATATGAGGGTACTTCAAAAAGTTCATGGAAAGGGGGCTGGCCCGGTGGCGCACTGCTGTAGTGCGCCACTTGGGAAGTGCGGTGGCACTCCCGCCGAGGGTTCGGATCCCACATACAGACCGGCTGCTCACTGGCTGAGCGAGGGGCGGGAGCAACACCGAGGGTTGCGATCCCATGGCCGGTCCTGGTCCGGTAGGGGCGCGACACTGAGGGTTGCGATCCGTTGCCGGTCACGAAAAAAAGACAAAAAGGAAAAAAAAAAAAGTTCATGGAAAGATTCATATTATCTTTTAATTCTATTTTTCCACAAACTTTTTAAAGTAACCTTGTACTAGTCAAGAGCCCAGCTCTTGGAGTGTGGGTGCTCACACTTTGGGCAGACTGCACCCATTGGTGCCTCTGCCTTCTCACCACTCACATGCGGATGGTAGCGTGAAGCTGGAGCTGCATCGGAGCAGAACCAGCAGCCATGTTGAAGACAATGTTGTCCACAGGATCAAAAGTTGCCAACTCCTCCTTGGTGGGAGCTGCCCCTGCGATAAAGTACCACCGGCCCAGGTGGGGCTCTGGGAACTGGAGAGACAATGAGGGGAACAAAAGAGAGGGTGGGCCACCCCAGGATCCATCCAACCTCTTCATCAGTCAGGACAGCAAGACTTGGGGGTGGAGGTGTTGGCTGCCTTCCTCTTTCCAACTGGGGCTTAGATCCATAACAAGGAGTCACTAAATGGCTTTTCCTCTTTGCCCCTCCCCAGTCAACCTAGGTAACCACCCTACCCCTCAATTCTGCCATGTCTCCACGCTGATGGCCACAGTATTGGTATTTTTATTGCAAGTGATTTTTGTTTTTCATCACAACACTCAAACCTTCTTCCTCCCTTCTTTTCCCAGCATGGCTTATGGTCATCCTAGGTCACCCACCCAAGTCCCTCAGAGCCTCCACCATAGGTTCCCCCCATTCTCAGTCCATACCTCTTTTCCATCCACTCCCAGAGTTGTCAGTTGACTGTGCTCAGGGCACTGGTAGATGGAGTTAAGGAGAATGCCATAGAAGTAGAGCAGAGCTGCCCAAATTTGGTGGAACATCTTCAAGCAGGAGGGAGCTGGTGCTCTGTGTGGGGTGACTGGTGCCTTAACTTCTGTCTCCCCTGCTGGCTGTTCAGTCCACTCTGCTTCCAGCCCCCTTGCCTCGACCCTTGACCCCTTTCACCTGCTAATGAGTAACTTCAACCTTGTTTTCCAATCCAAGCCTGGATTACTTAGTGTTTGGGCCTTCCTCCCCCTCTTCTGGATGCAACCACTCCACAATGTACCCTGGCATGTCCAGGGTCTCTCAGGAGTTATGAGGAGAGCTGAGCCCTCCAGGTAGAAACCTATGGTTTTTCAACTCATATCTGATCTGGATATCTGCTGTGTTGTGCAGCATTGAAGAGACGTAGCTTGATTGGGTCTTTCATTCATTCACTTAGCAAACTGTTTTGTGTCCCAGCTGTTTGCCAGTAACTGGCTAATCCTGGGAGACATAAAAATGAATAAGACACAGTCCCTGGCCTTGAAGTCAGTATAGGGAAACCTAGCATGTAAAGGAATTATTGCAATACAACTTGGTAGGTGCTTTAGGACAGGTATGAACCAGGTGCTGAGGCATGGTGGATTTCTCTCAGAAGTTTATTCTATAAACTGAGAAAACAGTATGTACAAACCTTGGAAAAGTGCACTGACACGTAAGTTTATTCACTTAACATTATGAACCAGGTGCTGAGGCATGGTGGATTTCTCTCAGAAGTTTATTCTATAAACTGGGAAAACAGTATGTACAAACCTTGGAAAAGTGCACTGACACGTAAGTTTATTCACTTAACATTTATTACTACAAGCAAGAGGCTACCTGATCTCGTGGGTAAAGATGATAGACTTTGGTGTCATACAGAGTGGGTCCAAACCCTAACTCTACTTATCAGACCTGGGACAATTTTATTAATTTCTATGTCTACTTTTAATCTGTAAAATGGACAAATCACCAATCTCATAGGATTAAATGAGATAATTCACATAAAGTCGTTAGCAAAGACCTACATGTGGTAAGTCCAAAGTAATTATTTGCTATAATTAAGCGTAATGTTTGCAAAGCACCTATTATAGTTTCTGGTGGGTAATGAGTTCTCAAATAATAGGCGGTAAGGAAAGAATCGTCAAGAGGCAGTTATTGAAAGAAAAGAGGCAGTCATTGGATAGTGAGTGCCGAGTGGGGGGAGCAGTTAGTGCAATGAGAGGCAGGACTTCCTTAATAGGTTATTTATAACCTACGGACTGCCTCAAGAAGATCTGTCCTGAAAGGTGAGGCTTGCTATGGGCTTGCGATTTGGTTAAAACAAAACAAAATAAAACAAAATTTGGGTGATGGATATATGAGAGTTCATCATACTGTTCTATTTTTGGGTAATGTTTGAACATTTTTTATAATAAAAAACTAAGATGCAACAATTTATAGGGGCAGTAAAGTAGAAGTGCTCGATCCGGAGTTTGGTACGCCTGGGTCTGTCCGTCCTGCCATTTACATTCGCCTAAGTGCACTCACCTATAAAATGGATGTTAATACCTATCTCAGATGTTGTGAAGTTTTTTATAAATATGACAATACGTAAAACCCTTGGCGTACTGGCTGGCACAAACTAAGTGCTCACTAAACAGGTGCTTATTAGACCTCAACTAAAACAGTACTGGAACATGGGTATAAACTACGAAACCCAGAAAGGATGCACACCAGGGTTGGGCACCTCGGCAGCAACGGGTCTGGCTGGCTGAGTCACGGTGTCGCGGGGTCCAGGCCCTTGCCCGACGGCGGGAGCGGGAAGAGAGTACAGAGAAGCGGCAATCCCTCCATCCCCGGCCTGCGGAAGCCCATTGGAGGGCCCTTCAATTCCCCAGGGTTAGGGTCTTGTCTTTCCGTCTAGGCGGACTCCATTTTCTCCTAATTTCCAAACTCGGAGGCGTCCCTTTTCTTGACAAAAATCCTGAAAGATACTAGTATGCTTGCTTTTCCTAAAACATGGCGTGACGCCTCGGCCGCGCACCTCCGGTGACGAACGTAACACCCACAGTCCGCCAAACGCCCACCCGCAGAGCCGAGCTCTGGCCCAACGACGCGGCCGGCCGCAAAACAGATAGCGAGCCGCCCCCAACCGCCTACCGAAAGAGTGACTTCCGGAAGCGCCGAAGGAAGGGCACAGCTACTGCTAGACCGAGAGGAAGACGAAGTTTTAGGTGGCTAAGTCAGTGCCGCGTGAAATTCTAGGCCTGCCAAGACTTTAATATAGATCAACGAGGCATAATCCCCAGCCTTCAAACTACAAGGTCCACACAACCACTCATAGCTTCTCTCGGGGCAGTCGTAAGGTCCCATTTGGTAATTTTTTTTAGGCCCTCGTAGTGGCCACCTCAAGCTTCAATTACTCAAGCGCGCGCACAGACGTGAACACCGCCGGAGGGGCTGGGAGGTGCTTAAGTGTACGCATGCGTAATGAGACGCACGCAGGCGCAGCACGGTCCCCCGGGTGACGGCGGTGGCGGCTCCTCGGGGTGCTTGGCTCCCTCCCATCTAAGCCGGCCCCGGCCCGTCTCACCCCCAGGAACTCACTCTTTGGGGCTGCGGACTTTCTCGTCGTGCCCCACAAAAGTAACGCTTGGGGACCTGGGGAGAACCGGAAGTACCGCCTCGAGATCCCCAAATACTATCGGGGAAACGGAAGTGGCCGTAGGTGGCAGGTTAGGGGAGACCGGAAGTGACGGTATTGTGGGGGAAATCGGGGGCGGAGCCGCGGGTCAGTGGGGTGTGTGTATATGTGTGTGTGTTTGGCTGTGTTGGGTGCCCCGCTCTGCTGGAACACCGAGGGAAGACGGAAGAGGGGGGCAGTCAACAAGCCGGCCCGGCCCCCTGTGAGTGTCTGCTGTGTCGGGTCTGTAGTGATTTAAGCGGGCTCGGTGGGCGTGGCGCGCGTGCGCGAGACCACTTTCTCCGCAGGGTCTGGCGCGATCCCAGCTCTCGCGTTATCCTAGGATTTGCCGACCTCTGGGGCCCTTGTCCTATCGCGACCGGTGATGACACTGGTGTCTGGTCTCGTGCTTCCTTCCCTGCTTCCTAACCTGACTGGTCCTTCCTTATAGTGATTGGCATTGTGGAGCCCCTCCCACTTCTCTGTCCTTCACCTCCGTGTGCCGTTGATGTCCTGCCCTTTGTGTTTCTCTCCCCGTGCCCCGGAATCAGAAGGGGGATGGGGGCGGGTATGAGAGTGTGCGCTTGTACGGGAGAAACTTTTTAGATATTGGGGCGGGGATTCAGGCTGGGGAGGCTTCCGGGTATATAAAATCTGCTCCCGGCGACACTGGGATTCCCTCCCTTCGTTCTTCCTTAGAGAGTTACCCACCATGGAGCCCAGTGATAACACAAGTACCGCTATGGAGGAGCCTGACAGCCTGGAGGTTTTGGTGAAGACCCTGGACTCTCAGACTCGGACCTTTATTGTGGGGGCCCAGGTGAGACGCCAGTACTTCTGGAAGATACCCATTAGCTCTTGTTTTTGAAGTCCTCTTAGACTGAGGGAAGAGCCTGATTTTTTGGTCCCCACGTTTTCTTTTCATTGAATTCTTTGTTCGCATTCTAGATGGAGTGTTTTCTTTTTTTTTTCTTTTGTCCTTTTTGAGACCTGCCGCACCGCGCTCAGCCAGTGAGCGCTGTGAGCGCACTGGTCATCCCTATATAGGATCCGAACCCGCGGCGGGAGCGCTGCTGTGCTCCCAGCGCCGCACTCTCCCGAGTGCGCCACGGGCTCGGCCCTAGATGGAGTATTTTCTGATGTTTCTTGTTGAGTGAGGTGTGATATCTATTGAACGGGGCACATTTTGTTCTGCCTTCCACCACCTTGATCGCACTCAATGTAGAAGGAAATAGAGAGGAAGGAGGAATCTGTATGCGGTAATCATGGGTGCACCCCAGCCCAAAAGGGCAGACTTAGCTCCTGCTTGTGGGAAGGAAAACATAACACAGGCACCCCAGACAAGTGTGTCTTATAAACAAACATTGATTGAATCTGTACTGTGTTTTTAAAGACTAGAAATCAGTACCCATAATGCAAGTAGAGCCCTAATAGATCGTTGAGTGGAATTACTACTATTTGTGCCATAATTTGAATCTCTTGGAACTTAATGTTGTGGACACAGCTATCTATGTCTTTACTCTTGTAGTACTGGGAGACAGAATCGTCAGCGGGTTGTTCTGTGGTTTTCTGAAGCCTGGTATTACGTGAATTTGAGAAAATCACGTAGCTTTTTGTGATTAGATGTATGTAGACACTGGAACTTCCCAAGAGTCAGTTGTCTAGTTAGAAAAAATGTTTTCCAGGGCCGTCCCATGGCTCACTCGGGAGAGTGTGGTGCTGGTAACACCAAGGCCACAGGTTCGGATCCCTATATAGCGATGGCCGGTTAGCTCACTTCAGAGAGTGTGGTGCTGACAACACCAAGTAAAGGGTTAAGATTCCCTTACTGGTCATCTTTTAAAAAAAAGAAAAAATGTTATCCTTTTTTGCTCCTTTCTTATCTTCTTGGTCATTCTTCCCTTCTTAACCCCATTACCCCCCCATCCTCCTCACCATTGTTTTTTATCTTTGAGATTACAGAGTTGTCTGTAGCAAATACACTATAAACTTCTGGTATCATTTTGTGTTTGGGAAGGGGTCACTGGTATTTCTAGACACACATTCCCTTGGGAGCCAGAAAAGGAGAAATGGGAATGTGAGTTGACTTTTTTATTTCTCATGTGTGTTACTTTCTTCTGGGTCTGTAACCTGGGATTTGTTTATTGTTTGTATTTTGTCAGGCATTGTATTAGTTCAGGGCTTTGCATAATGATTACCTCACAATGAAGACCAATGATTCTATGACAGTTTTACCCCTTACCTCCACAAGTCAGTTGTCCTTTTTTTAGCTACCGGCCTGTATAGGGATTTAAGCCTGGAAGTCTCTGTTCTTCCTCTTTGCTTCATTCTCTGATTCCTGTACATGTCTCTTCTTCCTTGCAGATGAATGTAAAGGAGTTTAAGGAGCATATTGCTGCCTCTGTCAGCATTCCCTCTGAGAAACAACGGCTCATCTATCAGGGGCGAGTTCTGCAAGATGATAAGAAGCTCCAGGAATACAGTAAGGGAGTAGGGGCGGCAGTTCAGAAGTTGAGGCTGTTGTCCAGAGGGATGATCTGAGACCATGGGTTTCCCTGATCATACAGTGTTTTGGTGTGTGTCTTTTTTTCTGCAGATGTTGGGGGAAAGGTTATCCACCTGGTAGAACGGGCTCCTCCTCAGACTCATCTCCCTTCTGGGGCATCTTCTGGGACAGGGTCTGCTTCAGCCACCCATGGTGGGGTACCCCAGCCTGGTACTCGGGGGCCTGGGGCTTCTGTTCATGACCGGAATGCCAACAGCTATGTCATGGTTGGAACCTTCAATCTTCCTGTAAGCTTGTGTTCCACATGGTATGGTTTTTGTGGGGAGGGGTAGTTTTGGGTGTGGTAGTAGTAGGGTAGCAGCTCATAAGATAGGTGTCTTGGTCCTTAGGTTGGGTATGGAGGGCTCTGTGGTTCGATACTGGCCTGTCTTTGAGGGAAAAAGGGGGTGGGGCTCCAGAGAATGAGTTGGAAGTGTGGAGGCCTTAGTATTTGGCTTCTCCCAGAGCAACTTCCCTTACCCTTTCCCCAGAGTGACGGCTCTGCTGTGGATGTTCACATCAACATGGAACAGGCCCCAATTCAGGTATTGAGGGGCCTGGGAGGGTCAGGGAAGGGGATCTGGGAGAAGGAGGCCATGAAGAGGGGGTGGACCTGGCTGAGGAGAAAGCTGGGACCTGGTTTAGTAGGAGGTTGAGCTTATGGCTGCATCTCAAACCTGCTCTGATCATTCTCTTGTAGAGTGAGCCCCGGGTACGGCTGGTGATGGCTCAGCACATGATCAGGGATATACAGACCTTACTATCCCGGATGGAGGTAAGAGGGCAAGGCAGGCTAGGGTCTCTCTTTTACCACCCTTTCTCCCCCTTTTCTCTCAGCCTGGGAGTGGGGAGCATCCACAGGATTCTGCCTTCCTAATCTGTTCTCTTTACAATCTTTGTTTTTTTGAGCAAAAAAAGTAACTTTGTGAGGCTATCTTGTCCCTGTCAGTCCTCTTGGTGCCTGGATCTGGGGAAATTTGTTTCAGACTTGTCAGATAACTCTCATAGCATCTCTTTTCAGTTAAAGAAGGATTCTACATTTTTTAATTTCTTAATTATCACATTCAGTGTTTGGATATCCTAACTTGGTTAGTTTGCATGACGGCTGCAACCTGCAGCCTTTCTCTCTTTCTGTGGCCTTTCTCTCTTTTCTTGTGGAGGTTAGGAAACCACAAGCCCTACTGTTTGCTAGTAATTCTTTTACAAATATTACAGCCATTTATTGTGCATCTTATTTGTGCCAGTCTTGTGCTGGTTGTTAGAGAGTGAAAGGTGCATATGCAAAGCCCGCCTTCATGGAGCTTTGGCAGAGCACCTGCTCCACTCAGTCTCCTTTGACCTGAGCCGTCCTCTGCAGCAGTTTCATTCTGCCTTTGATATCCTGACTTTCCTCCACCTTCAGTGTCGAGGGGGTCCCCAAGCCCAGCACACTCAGCCGCCCCCACAGACACCGACTGTGGCCCCGGAGCCAGTAGCCTTGAGCTCTCAAGCATCAGAAGCAGTTGAAAGTGAAGCGCCTCCTCGGGATTCCATGGAGGCAGAAGAAGTGGAGGAGCGTGCCCCAGCCCAGAGCCCGGAGCTCACCCCTTCTGGCCCAGCCCCAGTGGGCCCAACACCTGCCCCAGAGACAAACACACCCAAGTGAGAGATGGAGGGAACCTTTGGGGGTTGGGGGATCCTAAGTGAAGTACGAGGACCAGGAAAGGTATGATGGAGGGGAAGGATTGCCAGGAGGTCTTACTTGTAGGGTTAGTGTTGAGAGGCAAGGAGGGGCTCTCGGTGTAGGTGAAAGAGGTTAGGATTAGCAGCTGATCAGAAGCACAGCTCTCCCTGGGGCAAGGAAATCCAAATGGTGCCTCCTGAACCTGATCAAATTCTTTCCACTGAGCTCACGCAGGCCCATCTCTTTTTGAGAGTTAGTTTCTTGCCATTGTAGGTACAGGGTTGTGGAGAGGGTGGGGGCAGTTCGTTTTCTTCTCCCCATCTTCCCGTGAGTGGGAATAAAGAACAGAAGCTCTGCTAGTCCAGGAAGGGATTAGGCCCGGAGTCTGGGAGGCCAGAGTGAGACAGGGTAGATGTGTTCCCTACTGACTGCAAGGTTGGGAACCTGGAGAAAGCCTTGGCTCACTGCCCCTTGGGGTTGTTCACAGCCATCCTTCCCCTGCGGAGTATGTCGAGGTGCTCCAGGAACTGCAGCGGCTGGAGAGCCGCCTCCAGCCCTTCCTGCAGCGCTACTATGAGGTTCTGGGTGCTGCTGCCACCACTGACTACAACAACAATGTGAGCCCTTTGATGGTCCCGTCCTTTCCATGCACCCCAGTACTCTTAGAACAGACTGAAATTCAGATAGCTCCCGCCCACCTGCAAAAGCAAAACCACATTGCAACAAAACAGTTTCCCTCTACACATGTAAGTAAGTGATCTTTTCCATGCTTACAGGGGAGGTAGCTCTACTTACTGTCTTTGCACCCCTAAGTGAATGAATTAGGAAGTTTATAAAGTAGAAGAGATTAGTCAATGATGACTTGTTGATTCATTGCAGGGTTTGTTTTATTGGTAGGGAATTCCTTATATGTATGAAGTAGAACTTATTTGCAAAGATTTGGTCTTTCAAGGATATAATGGAAGGCTTAGAGCACATGGTATTTCTAGAATTGCTTTTGCAAGTGAGGTAAATTCCAGCCTGATTTTTCTCCCTTTCTGTGTTTGGCTGGGGAACACAGCACGAGGGCCGGGAGGAGGACCAGCGATTGATCAACTTGGTGGGAGAGAGCCTGCGGCTTCTAGGCAACACCTTTGTGGCACTGTCTGACCTGCGTTGCAACTTGGCCTGTGCACCCCCACGACACCTGCATGTGGTCCGGCCCATGTCTCACTACACCACTCCCATGGTGCTCCAGCAGGCAGCCATTCCCATCCAGGTGGGTCAGGGGGACTCTGGCCTGAGGGAGAATGGAGGGGTGTTGGTGGGATGATTCAGGGTAGCCACTGGGCATGAAGGAGGTTAGAAAGGGAGGAGACTTTGGAAACAGCAGTGAAGGATGGGGGGAGACTTTAATGGTGTATTGTGGAGTGCTCTGAGCTAGACTCTTGTGTTTTTCTCACTTTTGCCCATCTGTTTCTCTTCCAGATCAATGTGGGGACCACTGTGACCATGACGGGGAACGGGACTCGGCCCCCCCCGGCTCCCAATGCAGAGGCACCTGCCCCTGGTCCTGGGCAGGCCTCATCCCTCACACCATCTTCTACCACTGTTGAGTCCTCAACTGAGGGGGCTCCACCCCCAGGGCCAGCCCCCCAGCCAGCTGCCAGCCACCCGAGGGTTATCCGGATTTCCCACCAGAGCGTGGAACCCGTGGTCATGATGCACATGAACATTCAAGGTGAGTTAAGATGAGTCACTGGCAGGGAAGAGCAGTATGATGAAGATGTTGGTGCTGAGGGGTGAGGGAGCAGGGTGGGGAAGGGAGAGATAGGTGGTATCGGAGGGACCAGAGCAGAAGCTTTAGTTGGCATGCATGGGAAGGGGCAGGAGGGGTCTGCTTTGTCCTTGGGGATATGTTTGCATGGTGAAGAGTGCACCTCGTCCCTGTCTAGATAGCAGGAAAGGCAGGCTTTCTGGTCGGGGGAGTGGGGGCCTGAAGGACGGCTGATCTCAGGAGGATACAGTTTGGCCCTGGCCCCACCTGTCTCAGAGCCACTCTCTCTGTCTCCCTGCCCAGATTCTGGCACACAGCCTGGTGGTGTTCCAAGTGCTCCTACTGGCCCCCTAGGACCCCCTGGTCATGGCCAGACCCTGGGTAAGAATGAGGGCATCAGAACAGGCTGAGCTCTGGGTAGAGAAGGGGTAGGGCTGAGTGGGTGGGCTGAAGGGGTCCAGGTTCAAGGTTACATCAGACCCGCCCCCCAGGCTCCACCCTCATCCAGCTGCCCTCCCTGCCCCCTGAGTTCATGCACGCCGTCGCCCACCAGATCACTCATCAGGCCATGGTGGCAGCTGTTGCCTCCGCGGCCGCAGGTAATGACCCGGAAGGGGAGGCCTGGGAGGTGGGACATAGTCCATGGTGGCGGGTGCAGTTGGCTGGTGGGCAAGGGCTTGGCCCTCAGCCCTCTTCGGTCTGTCTCCTCTGCCACCCGCAGGACAGCAGGTGCCAGGCTTCCCGACTGCTCCAACCCGGGTGGTGATTGCTCGGCCCACCCCTACACAGGCTCGGCCTTCCCATCCTGGGGGGCCCCCAGCCTCTGGGGCTCTGGTGAGCAAGGGTGGGAAAGTCTGGGGAGAGTATTCTCTGGTAGCGCATGTGTAGGGCAGGACTGAAATCTTCGCCTCCTCTTCCTCTAGCAGGGTGCTGGGCTGGGTACCAATGCCTCGTTGGCTCAGATGGTGAGCGGCCTTGTGGGGCAGCTTCTTATGCAGCCTGTCCTTGTGGGTGAGTCCTTGTTCTTCTCCATGTCAAACTTAAGAGATTTCCACGAGTCTAAAGTCTAACCACTTCCTAGGCTGCTCACTAGCACTTCCTAGTTTTTCCCGTACTTTTTCGGTTCTTGCTTTCCTGTTGGAAAAACCAGAAGGGGGCTGCTGTAATGTCTTGTTTTTCTTCAGATTTCAGCTTTCTTCTTTTGGTTTCTTATAGCCCAGGGGACAGCAGGAATGGCTCCACCTCCAGCCCCTGCCACTGCTTCGGCCAGTGCCGGCACCACCAACACAGCTACCACAGCTGGCCCTGCCCCTGGGGGGCCTGCCCAGCCTCCACCTCCTCAACCCTCCACCACTGATTTTCAGTTCTCTCAGCTCTTGGGTAACCTGTTGGGGCCTGCAGGGCCAGGGGCTGGAGGGTCTGGCATGGCTTCTCCCACTATCACTGTGGCGATGCCTGGTGTCCCTGCCTTTCTCCAAGGCATGACTGACTTCTTGCAGGTGAGTGGCTGGCTTGCCCTTCCTCTCACCCTTCTTGTTCCACACCAGCCAGGCAGTGGTGCCGTGTTGCCCCTAGTGACATGTCAGGGGAAGGGACCCTGGGAATTCATTGACTCTGAACCCTCTTTTTTGGAGATGAGGAAAACAAAGCGTAGAGAAACCTTAGAGAAAGAAAGCGTAGTAATTACTGTCATTACTTTCGCTGTAACCCATTCTAAGGGAGAGAGAGAGTTGCTTAGTCTTACTGCTGTTGAATATCTATCCACGAATATTCTTCTTTAAGGAGTAAAGATCATGGGCTGAGGGCCGGCCCGGTGGCGCACTGGATAAGTGCGCCGCTTGGGAAGCGTGGCGGCGCTCCCGCCTGAGGGTTCGGATCCCACATACAGACCGGTTCCCGCTCACTGGCTGAGCGAGGCGCGGGAGCAACGACGAGGGTTGCAATCCCGTTGCTGGTCCCCGGTCCGGTACGGGGGCAACACTGAGGGTTGCGATCCGTTGCCGGACACGGAAAAAGACAACAAAAAAAAAAAGATCATGGGCCGAGCCCATGGCGCACTCGGGAGAGTGCGGTGCTGCGCTCCCACCACGGGTTCGGATCCTATACAGGGATGGCCAGCGCTCACTGGCTGAGCGCAGTGCGGCCGGTCTCCAAAAAGGACAAAAAAAAAAAAAAGAGTAAAGATCAGAATGTAGTGCCCTTTTGATGGTTTTTGTCCTTGTCCCTACTCTCACCTCATCTTATGTTCTTTATTCCTTCTCTGCCAGGCAACACAGACAGCTCCTCCACCCCCTCCACCACCTCCACCCCCACCCCCTGCCCCAGAGCAGCAGACCATGCCCCCACCAGGGTCTCCTTCCGGTGGTGCAGGGAGTCCTGGAGGCCTGGGTCCTGAGAACCTGTCACCTGAGTTTTTTACCTCAGTGGTTCAGGGTGTGCTGAGCTCCCTGCTGGGCTCCTTGGGAGCTCGGGCTGGCAGCAGTGAAAGTATTGCTGCCTTCATACAACGCCTCAGTGGATCCAGCAACATCTTTGAGCCTGGGGCTGATGGGGCCCTTGGTGAGCAAAAGGGGGTGTCTTTGTCTTCTCCAGGAAGGGGCATCCAGGGGGAGGTAGATGGCCTTTATTCAGGGGTGTTGCCAAAGTGGGATGAAGCTGACGGGCTGGTGGTGGGTGGGCAAGTCAAGTGGTAAAGGCCATTGCAGAACCATTGCTAATTTCTGCCTCTGTCCCCAGGATTCTTTGGGGCCCTGCTTTCTCTCCTGTGCCAGAACTTTTCCATGGTGGACGTGGTGATGCTTCTCCATGGGCATTTCCAGCCACTGCAGCGGCTCCAGCCTCAGCTGCGATCCTTCTTCCACCAGCATTATCTGGGTGGCCAGGAGCCCACACCTGGTAACATCCGGGTAAATGAAGGCCTGGGGCCCAGAGCTCTTCTTCCCACCTTTAGTACCTTATTCCTGCCTCTGCTTATCTGTCAGCTAAAACTGTGACTGCCCCAGCCTGAGCCCTGGACTTGTTGTGGGGCTGGGGGAGTCTCTTGAGGACTGAGGCTTGGGACTAAACCTGTGCTGTATCCTCCCCTCGCCCACCCCATAGATGGCAACCCACACATTGATCACCGGGCTAGAAGAATATGTGCGGGAGAGTTTTGTGAGTAACCCTTTCCTGTTCCCTTCCTTTCCTGGGTCTGGTCAGGGTAGGTGATGTTCCCTACTGCCTCTTCCTCCACTCTAGTCACTCAGGGTTGCTGATTTTGGGATCTTTGTGCATCTTGTCTCAGTCTTTGGTGCAGGTTCAGCCAGGTGTGGACATTATTCGGACAAACCTGGAATTTCTCCAAGAGCAATTTAATAGCATTGCTGCTCACGTGCTGCATTGCACAGGTCAGGGGCCAGCCCGGCCAGGGCGAGTGGGGTGTATTGGGGTGTGGGGCTGCTGAGTGCTAGCATTCCCTCCTTCTGTCTTGCCCACAGACGGTGGATTTGGAGCCCGGTTGTTGGAGTTGTGTAACCAGGGCCTGTTTGAATGCCTGGCCCTGAACCTGCACTGCTTGGGGGGACAGCAGATGGAGCTTGCTGCTGTCATCAATGGCCGAATTGTAAGCCCCATCCAGCCCCAGGTCCCTAGCCTTCTATTTCCTCAGATTTTTGTTCTCTTCTGTGTCCTGCAGTTTTCAGTTTTCTTCTCCAAACTGCCATCCTTTACCCTGGGTCTGATTATTTCAAAAGCTGGGTAAGGGTTTTGTGTTCCAAGTCTGCTTTCTGCCCCTCAGCGTCGTATGTCTCGTGGTGTGAATCCATCTTTGGTGAGCTGGCTGACCACTATGATGGGACTGAGGCTTCAGGTGGTACTGGAGCATATGCCTGTAGGTCCTGATGCCATCCTCAGATATGTTCGCAGGGTTGGTGATCCACCCCAGGTAAGAGACCTGATGGACCAACAACTCGGGTCAGGGGACTTGAGGGAACTAGAGAGATCTGAAAGGGCCTTTTGTGTTGTTCTCCTTCACTATCCAATTTCACAGCCACTTCCTGAGGAGCCAATGGAAGTTCAGGGGGCAGAAAGAAGTTCCCCTGAGCCTCAGGTACGAAGGAGGGGCTGAGGGGCCAGATAATGTGGAGTGGAGGGCAGGGGGAGAAAGGGCTGGAGGCCGAGAATTCTGAAGGCTCGATCTTCCTGTTAACTGACTCCCAGCGGGAGAATGCTTCCCCAGCCCCTGGAACAACAGCAGAAGAGGCCATGTCCCGAGGTCCACCTCCTGCTCCTGAGGGGGTCTCCCGAGATGAACAAGGTGGAGCTTCCGCAGAGACAGAACCTTGGGCAGCTGCAGTTCCCCCAGTAAGTGTCAGGAGGTGACCCAGTGGGTCAAGGCAGCTTAAAGTTGTGGGAGTTACTACTTTCTAACTTTCTTTTCCTTCCCAGGAATGGGTCCCTATTATCCAGCAGGACATTCAGAGCCAACGAAAGGTGAAACCGCAGCCCCCTCTGAGCGATGCCTACCTCAGTGGTATGCCTGCCAAGAGACGCAAGGTTGGTTTACCTCTTCCCTGAGGCTCTCTTTATCCTAGTTCCCCTGTCATGTATACGCTCAAACTATTTAGAGCTGGAAGGAGATCTTCTTAGTTCAGTTCCCTCATTTAATGAGGAAACCTTTCTGGGACTCAGACTTGCTCAGGGTTGTTGCATAACCACACAGTACTGTACCTTACTGTGTTTACTAGCAGTCCATCAACTGCCTGATCCCTATGTGACTAGGGCCCGTTTCTCTTCAAGGTGGGCTTCCTCTTGTGGATTAGCTAGCTCTGAATATGGGGTGGCTTGACCCATTCTGCCCCTCATGTTTTGAAGAGCCAAGTTCACCACATTCAAACTGTGTGTGTGTGGTCAGAGCAAATTAGGAAGGCATTTCTGCTGTCAAAGCCAAATGTGGACTATTTCCCTTCTCTCCGTTAGCCTGGAGACTCAGTGGTTGCTCGTGGAAAGGGTGAGCTGGGTGGTGACACTGGATCTGACGTTGATCCTCTTTTCCCTCCCAATCCCATGTCCTCCAGACTATGCAGGGTGAGGGCCCCCAGCTGCTTCTCTCAGAGGCCGTGAGCCGGGCAGCTAAGGCAGCCGGAGCTCGGCCCCTGACGAGCCCCGAGAGCCTGAGCCGGGACCTGGAGGCACCAGAGGTTCAGGAGAGCTACAGGCAGCAGGTGCCCCCACCTTGAAGCAGAATAGGGATGGTCTAGCGGGAGGGGTTGGGCTAGGGTCCTTCTTTCTTGGATTCCTTCAGAGGTGAACTGGTCAGTCTACGGCTACCACTTGATGTTTTCAAAGTGTTTTTTCCTGGTGGCATCTGGGAAGGAGGCTCAGTGATGCCATATTGGCCTGACAGTGCATGGCTGGTTGTGGAGAGGAAGTGTTAACTCCTAAGGGATGGCCTTGTGTGCTTGCTGGGGTCATAGGGGCTTGGCTAGTGTTCCTCCAACATGCTTGCTCTCTCTCTAGCTCCGGTCTGATATACAAAAACGGCTGCAGGAAGACCCGAACTACAGCCCCCAGCGCTTCCCTAACACCCACCGGGCCTTTGCTGATGATCCCTAGCTCTTTGCTCTGTGGCCCTTCCTCATCAGGGGACCATTTCCCCCCTCTTCCTCACAGTATTTAAGAAATAAAAGTCGGATTTTCCTGGCTCTTTTGTTTCTAAATTGTCTTCATTAAGTAGTCTGAGTCCCTTAATGTTGTATGAACTTTTTAAAAAAATACTCCCTAGGAACCCAACTATACCAGACAGGTTGTAACATATGTGCACTGTTATGTTGTTCATGCAGCACAACACAAGCCTGTATCGATGGTTGTTGTGCAAAAGCATTTTATTATGTAAACAAATGACCTGAGTTCTGAGATGGAAGTATATCCCAGTGTACTGATTGATCCATCAAATTAACCAACAAGACACCATGTAGTTTTCAATCAGCTGCAGACCCAAGTAAGTTGTTCAGAATAACTAGTATGTGATGGTACTACATGAAATTCAGATTGGATTGACAACCCTGGAACTGAGTCTACCCAGTTCAAGGAGGCCACTGTTATCAGATATTGAGACCATGACAGCTTTAGAGGGGTTTCCTCTTAGTTTGTGAGACCAAAGTGGTAATAACACTAAATTCTTAATTCCTTCGAAATGCACTTGATGTCTCCTCCCCTTTTAACTAGCTTAGTGCTGGACCAATAGAATGTAGCACAACAGACATTCTAAGGCCAGTTCATAAGCTTTACAACTTCCACCTTAACCTCTTGGAACAGTGACACATAATTAATACCCTGCTAGAGGAGCTATGTGGACACACTGGTTAATCCAGTGGAGTTCCACCTTCCAGATGTCCCACCAAGGCCCCAGATGTGCAAAAGGAGCCATGCTGGGACCAGCCAGCTGACAGCTGCAGACTGGTAACCAACTTACTTCCTTTGCTGGCACAAGCAGATTTGCCCAACTGAGCCCAGCCCAAATTCTCCACTCACAAAACTTTGAGACCCAATAAATGGTTATGTTTTGAGGTAGCCTGTTATAACAGATTACTGGAATAAGTAACAGTTCCCTGACCAAAACTATTCTATAGACCACTGAGCACCATGCTATGGCCTAAGACTTGGCAACCAACCAACCCATCCCCGAAATCATTTTGGAAATTTTTTTTTAATCCTTTTATTATTCTTTTTTAACAAACGGCCCCAGGGATAGGGGACCAGGAGAAGGGTGAGGAGGGGAAATGAGGCCCCAGCCCCACAACCCCTCCCCACCCACCCCTCTCCCCCTTATATATTTATAATCTATATACAAGCCCCGGGGGGTTGGGGGCAAACGGAACGCCCTCAGCGGGGTGGGGGCAACCCAGGCTCCTTGTCCCCTCGGGACCCAGGTTCCTCTGCCCGTTGGGAAGGTCCTTCTCGAGAAGGTGGCCCTGTCCGCTCCCAAGGCTTCGGCATCCAGCGTAGGGAATCTGGAGGGGAGGCCTGGGGGAGAGGTATGTGTGAAAGAATAAGTTACAGTGGAAGGTCAGGGATGGAAGGACAAACTCAGGTGGCAACTCTTGAATTTAGATTTGGGGCCACAGGGGCTTCTCCTTCACCTGCTGGTATAAGTCGATGCGCTGGGTGCGGAAGACTCCGCTGTAGGTGGAAGGTGGGGCCTTGAGACGGGAATTGAGGCCAGAGAAAGACCTAAGGGAGGAAGTGTTTAAGACAAGCCTAGAGCTTGCCCCCTGGTCCCCAAATAAGAAAGCCGTTGGGGATGGCAAATCTGCATCCCTATTCCCTTTTACCTTCCAGCTGGGGGAGCACGTGACAACCCAGGTCCCCCAAGGTTGCTACTCAGTTTTCGATAATCCTGGAACGGCTTTAGTTCCACTGGGTGCAGCTGAAGGAAAAAGAAAAAAATAAAAAATAAAAAATGAGTCTCCTGCCTCTTAACCCATTCACCCTGAGATACAGAATCCCTATCCCTAACTCTTGGAGTTCCCTAGCACCTTGGTTCCTGTACCTTACCTCTGCTCGCCCCAAACTAGGGGGGAAGGGCCTGGAAGGTGAAGGAAGCACCCGAGTAGCAGGAGTAAGTGGAGGCCGCACAGCCAGGCTGGGGGGCTGCAGAGCAGGGCCCACAGGTAACAGAGAAAGGGGGGGTGGGGCAGGAGGTGGCGCTGGTGGCAGGGAGCCAAAGTTCACCATAGGCAGCTGTGAGTCTACCACAGGTAGAAGCATCTGTAACAAGAAATTTGGGTGTGCATGTTGAGAGCAGGGAGCAATGTCAGAAAAACAGGAAAAATCAAAACAAAAGTGGGAGACTGGACAGAGAAACACAATGAAGAAGTGGGAAAGATAAAAAGGTACCTGTTGGGCAGGAGCCCCTGACGGGAGGAAGCCGCTTTGGCCACCAGGCTGCAGAGTAGAATAAAAATCTGAAGGGGATGACAGATCCTGGCGTACCTGCCGGGGAATGGGGAGAGATTATGTCAACTCCCCTGAAAGTATTTTCCCTGACCCATAACTCTGGAACCCTACCTAGCACCTGCCCACCTCTTACCTGAAGCACGGGTGGGTCGGGCAAAGGGCTGGGGCAGAAAGCTGGAGAGTAGAGGAAGGAAGGTGGAGGGTAGAGAACTCCTCCAGGTGGCAACTTCCCCAGCTCTGTCGCTTGCAGTGCTGAGAAATCCAGAAACTGACCCTTGAGAGCTACCCCAGAGAGCAGTGCCGAGGGAGGAGCTGGGCCTGGGGGTAGGTACAGGGGCTGTGATCTAAAAAGAAATTGGGGGAAGAAGGTGTTAGGAAGCCACAATCATTTACTCCTTTAGTCTAAGCAATGCCTTAAGTCCACCAGCCTTTGGTACCTTAGAATTGTGTCTTCCCCTTCCCTCTCCCTTACAACATATCTCCATTTCCTCCTGAGGTCCACAGGCATCTAGTCTTACCTGTAAGGATGCAATGACGGTGTCCCAGGGCGGAAGCCTCCATTGTTAGGATGTAACTGAGAGTCCATGGCTCCACCAGAGACCTGTGTGAGAAAATCAGGGTTGAAATAGCTAATTTCTCTGGTCAAGAAAACTTCACCCATCCTACCCACTGCAGGAAAATAAGCAAGGAGAAAACGGAATGACTAAAAATGAAATGACATTTTACAACTATACAATTTAGAAAGGACTGATTACAAGAGACAGCAAACAGAAAAGAATAATTCATTCAAGGGGTCCTGGGATGGGAAGTGGGGTCTACCTGAGAACTGGGTGGCCCAGGGCTGCCATAGAAGACCTCAGGATACAGGCGCTGGCCTGAGGAGCTGGGTTCTGGGCCACAGTGCCCAGATCCCATGTTTTTGGGTTGTGGCTCAGCTGAGGCAGAAGTACTGGGGAGCAGCTCCCAATCGCGGGCTACAGGGATGGCCTGTGAAGAGGTGGATTTGTCAGGAGGGAGGTCTGGCATCCTGGATGCCCAAATCACTCCCAGCAATCTTCTACAGAAAACCTCAGGTTTTTCCACCAAACTCTCCCTCTCCCACTTACGTCAGTGACTGATGCTATCAGCTCCTTCTCGGCTTTTAAACTGTCTCCTACCACGAGGCACAAATCTGAGTCCTGTGATCATGAAACAGAGGAGATTACACCATAATTCAGATGTGTGTCCTCTATGACCCATCTCTAGCCCTTTCGCTCCAAAAGCCCAGAATACCCAAACCCAGCCCATGCAAACCTTGTCGCTAGTGCCAAATTGGACTGGGGGTCCAGGTCGATGGGATGGTCGGAGGGGGCCAGGGTCTGGGCCTCTCTCTGTACGCTGTGATCGTTCTGTGCCAATGGGGCCAGGGGGCAGAGGCTGCTCCCGGGGCAGCTCCTGGGTTGGGGAACACGGGAAGGTGGGCTTGGGCGAGGGAAGAGGAAGTCAGTCAGAGAATCCCCAGACACAAAGATAGATGGAAGGGGCAGGCAAAGGCAGGGCCAAAGTCAGAATCCTGAAAACATTCTTCTTATTCTTTCCAGGTCTTTTACCTTTCTGTCCCCATCGTGGGGGGCAGGTGGCCGTCTCCTAGGAGGTTCAGAGGGTTCAGAGCCAGGTGGACCCTCACCAGGAAGAGCATTCAGGGGTGAGGGCCCTCCAGGCCGCTTGGGGGGTCCCTCTGCTGCCCCCTTGAGTCCTCCATCAGGGGAACTTCGCTGGCTGCAGGGACCTGATGACACCTGAGAATCCCCACTCAGGTCCACCCCACTGTCAGACTGACTCATCTGAGAGGAGTGGAGAAGGAGCTAGTTAAGTCAGGGTAGAAAGCACCCCAAAACCTGAATGATGCACACACAAAGACAGATAAACTGAAGAAAGGAGACAACCGCGTGAGAAAACAGCCCCAGAGTCAACCCAGAACAGGTGGGAAAGTATGCGGTGCTTGACATAATCCCAGCTTAGACACTCCCTCTTGTCCAAGTCACTCACCTCTGTGCCAGCCACATCCTCAAAAGGACTCAGGGGTTCCATCCACGGCTCCATGGAGCCAGGCCGATAACTCTTTTCACTGGCGGCTGGAGAGGGGAGCACCAAGCAGAACAGAGAAAGTGAGACAGTTCTGAAGCCCACCACACTCTCTAACCCCTCTTCCACAGTCCTTCCTTTCACTCAGCTTTACTTACCAGTATGTAGATGATTCCAGATGTGAGGGGTCAGGGACTCTGTGCCTGCATCTCTGCATTCTCCCCGAGGCCCTGGGCCCTCAGACTTAGGGCTCAAGAATTCAGAGCTATGAGAAGGTGGCATAGATTCCTAAAGGTGAAAAAAGCCAGAGGCAAAATATGACTTAGGTGGGAACTGGGAAATATAGGAACGCAGGACAGAATGAGGTATGGGGGTAACAAGGAAGACTTAGGGGAGATAAGCAGTGACTAACAGTGACAATTGTGGATGAGAACACAATGCCAGGGATAGGAAAGAGTGAAAAAAACATAACTGGAACCTTGAAAAGAGAAAGCGCAGAGAAGCACAATCTGAAGCCCCATCCCTCACCTCCTGTAGCAGCTCCGGTTTTCTGGGAGGCCGCTCCCGCCGTTTTGGGGGGAAGGGATTAACCCCGGCAGAATCCCGGGGAGTCCTGCCCACGCCCCTCACCATCGGCCCTGGCTCCTCGAAGTGGGGGTCTGGGGAAAAGGGGAAAACAGTCAGCATCTGCCTACTATTCACCCCAGCTTTTCCTCCCTACGCCACCTCCCAATCCTTTCACCCTTGCTTACTGCAGACATCTGCACCAGCACCCCCAAGCCAACCCTTTCCCCTCCTGACCTCTGGGAATGGAGACATTCCCACCTGTACCTACTCCAGCTTACCAGAATTACTGAAGTTGTTGTTGGCCCTCTGGGAGTCATACCGGTTCGGAGGCCGAGGGGAGGGGCCCTGAGGGACTTGGGGAGACCCATGCTTGGGCCTTGAGTGCCCCCCTGATGCAGTTACACTCGCTTGGCGGTTGCTAAGCTGGGCCAGAGCCTGTTGGATGCCAGCAGGGTTGCTGTGGATAACTTGATCCAGCCGGAAGACAGCAGAACTGCTGGGGGGCGGGGGAGGCAGGGGAAGCCCCTGGGGCCGATCCTCTGGAGGCCGGCTGAGGAAACAGAGCATCAGCTCCAATATTCACTACCGCGTTACTCTTTCCCTACAAGCCAAGTATGTTTTCCAGCTTCTCACTTTTACAACCTATCCTTTTCCCTATTAAAACCCAGGTGTTCTTAAGCCCTTCTAAGAATTCATGTGTACAGGTCTGTAGAGTGGAAAGCAAGGAAGAATACATGGCTGTTCCTGCCTCTTACCACTCTACCAACAGCTTTCAAATGCCTTACAAGAGGTGGAAATCCTAGTGCCTGTCTAATGAACCCATGAGCCCTCAGGTCTCAAATTCTACAGCATGCAAACCTTGCCTTTCCCCCAGGTTTCCTCCCCTCCCGCAATTTTTTGCCCTTAAGAACAAAGTCCATCCCTACCCACCTTCGGTTCTTGGGAGAGGGCCAGCTCCTCTTGTCCCCTCGTCCTGGGCCAGTCCTTATCCCAGGACCCCCGCCACCACCTCCACTGCTGCCACTACCACCACCAGCCTTGCCCCCTGGGACTGGGCGCCGGTTCTGTCGTTCCATGCCTGGCCGCTGACTTGAGAAGCTCCGCTTGCTCAAATCTTTGGTTCGCTGGCTCAGATCTCCACGAGACAAGGTTGAAATTCCTGGCCCAGCTCCACCTCCACTGCCCCCAGGAGTTCCCACAGCTTTGGGAGTCAATAGTGATGGTGGGGGAGCCTCCTTGTCTCCCCGGCGCTCACTGGCAAAGTCGCTGCTCTCTGATGCAGTCTCCCATTCCTCATTGGCTTGGTCTGAGTTCTGGTTTGACAGATCAGGAGACTTAGCGGCCGCCCGGCGAGGAGGTGGAGGAACTGCGACTGTTGTGAGGGCCTCCTCAGGTCCAGGAGTGGAGGCTGGAAGGGCTAAGGAAGGGGGCTTGCCTTCGGTGCCTCGGGCAGCATTCTCCCGTTCCTGTTTCAGCCTCCGGAAACGAGGCGGTTTGTCCTGCTGCTGAGCCCTCCCATGTCGCCTCCTTCGGGGTCGCTCCCCATCTTCCACACACATGCTCATGTTGCTGCCTCCACGGGCCACGGGGGACAGAGGCCCTGGGATCAGCTTCTCTTTCAAAGGTTCCTTACTTGGTGGCAAAGGGCCTGTGGGAGGCTTCTTGGGAGCCAGAGACTTGGTAGGAGGGCTCCAGCCTGGGCAAACAGGAGGAGGGGGCCGCCCTCCCCCTCGGCCTCGGCGTGAGGGCACCCCTCTGGGAGTGAAGACTCGCCCACCCCTGGCAGTGGAGAAGCGGGCTGGGGCTGGTGAAGGGGGAGCTCCTGGGGTGGGGGGAGCAAGAGAGACTTGGGCGAGTACTCCTCCCTCCTTGGGTGGGGGGGCCTCCTTGTCTGAGGGGGCCAGATCACTCTCATGGGTCTCACTGCCTGTTTCTGAGCCGCGCTGCCGGCGCCTCTTGGGGATTTCTTCATACTCTGAACCCTCGCTTCGTGTCTCACTGGCAGTGCGGCCTCGGGTAGCAGGGGGGTGGTTTGATCCCCCTGCCCCGCCTCCACGCCCGTCATCTCCTCGGAACTCTCGGTAACTACGGAACTCTCGGCTTCGGGCTCCCCGTCCCCGTCCCCCATAGGTCCCTCGAAAACCCCTCCCTCTGGCAAAATACTCGCCTCGGCCCCGACCCCGACAAGAAGTAGGACCCACTCTTTCATAGGAATAGTCCCTCCGAAGCCTTGGGGCCGGGGAGAGATTCCCACTGGGTGGGGTCTCCTTGGGGCCCCCTATCTTCCCCTTGGCTGTCTTGAGTGGGTCTGGCTTTGGGACCTTTGGGGTTTCATCCCCCTGTTCAAGGGGCTTGGAAGGCAACTCTTCCACTTTTGCAGGTGGTGGGGGTTTCTTTATAGGCCCAGCCCGGCGGGGAGGGGCCCCTGGCTCCTCTGGAGGGATTCCACGACGACTGCTGCCTGGGCGAGGGCCCCAGCGGGTCTCAGTGCGACTCTCTCTGCGTGGTGGCGGGGGGCCCTGGCCTCCGCTCCCAACCCCACGGGCAGGCTTTCGGCCTGCTTCTGGCCCTGTCAGCTGTGGAGTCTCCTCCTTGGGGGGTTCCTTCTTGGGTGGTGGAGCTTGTATCTTGGCCACCTCGTCATTGCCTGGGGGCCAGAGGAGTGGACGGGGCCCTGGTGGAGCTGGCTCCTCCAGAGGAAAGCGAGAGATGGGGGGCCCAGGGGCTCCATTCTCAGGAAAGCCTGGATAACTGGCCAGATAAGGTGGTGGGGGAGGTACTGGAGGAGTCTCGCTCCTGAAGGAGAGAGAAAAGAACGGAAATAAGTATCTCGGGAGGAGGAAAACCGGAACTAGGTAGGGAAAAGAGAACACTAAGATATTCCTTTCATGTTTGTACCTATCATCTCATCAGTAATCTAAAGCACCTTTCTCCTAGGCCTAGATTCTTTCATTATTAGTTCACCCACTTCTCACTACCAAGACTCACCTCATCCCCTTGTCATCCTCGTCCGTAGATTGCCGCAGTGGTGAGGTAAGTGGGCGGGGATCTGTGGGTGTGGTGGTGAAGACGTCTCCTACCCAGGCCAACTTTGGATCCACTGGTGGGGTCCCCTGTTCCCGTAAGAGGGGGGGCCCATGGCGGTCAAATGGCTCTGAGTTTGAGCCCCCACTGTCTGAGCGCTCCCGGGGAACTAGGCCTGAAGAAACAAAAGAATAAGAAAAATCACCCTTTTTATGACACAGGCCCTCCAGCCCAAAGAGCATCTCCCCAATCTAGTCCCTGTCAAGCCAGCTCCTCCATTTCTTGTTCCAAATAAATCTGGAACTTACTTGCTCTTGTGAAATAGGGTCTACTCAGCTTCCCTATGAAAGATTCAACTCCCTCCCCAATAAATCCTGGCCAACAAAGGACCACTGTATTTTTTTCCCCAAGCCCAATCTTGAAACAGCTATCTCAGCAGTGCTAAGTATATACCCTCCCCCTCCCCTCTTCACTGACAAGACCAGTCACACCAGTGTTACAGACCCTGGTATCCACTTCCCAGGACTAAGGGACTCCTGCCCTCTTCCCCCAGCCCTCAGTGACCCCTTACCAGAGGGATGCACGCCAGGTGGGTAGAAGTCCAGAGGGGGCCGGCCCTGCAGAAGCCGGGGGTCTACATAAGGAGGAATCATCATCCAGCGGGGATCAAAGTTCATAGGGGGCATGGGTGGGGGACGGCCCAGAGCTCCTGGGTATAGGGCCTTGGGGGGCGGTGGCGGAGCCTGTGGAGCTGGCACAGCTCCCAGGGTCACAGGCTGTGGGGGTGACGGGGGCACTGGGGCAGGTGGGGCGGAGCCCTGTTGATGCTGCTGCCACTGCTGCTGTTGTTGCTGTTTCAGGAGCTGCTCCTAGGGAAGAATAAAAGGATGAGAAAGGCACTCTTTCTCGAACATCACACAAAGGAATTGGGAAAAAAAAAAAAGTAATGCACAAATGTGATAAAAACGTGGACTAGATGGAAATTGGGGGGATACAATGGAGGCAAAAGTGGACAAAGAGGCGGAGGGACCCAGAAGGTAACTTAATGGATAGGGTTAAGTATTGAAGTCAGGGAGAGAAGCAGCCTTTAGAATGAAAGTAACTATCTCACCTGCTGTTGCCGCTGGAAACGAGGGGGCAACGACTTCTGATATTTGGGGTAGCCCAAGCTCTGGCTGGGGGGCTGCCGGGTGGGACCAACCCCATCACCCTTGGGCTCCACCTTTGGGACTGGGGGTGTGGTAGGAGGGGGAACCTCTTCTGGTGGTTCAGGACCCTCTTTGGAGGGCAACTGTGGTTCCACTGCATTGAAGACAACAGAATAACCTAGTCCACCAACAGACATTCTATGAATTTCAGCCCTCACCTCTAGCTCCCTATCTAAAGATTGACATGTTCTACTGAAATACCTATTTATTTTTATTTTATTTTATTTTATTTTTTTTTGTCTTTTGTCTTTTTCCGTGTCCGGCAACGGATCGCAACCCTCAGTGTTGCCCCCGCACCGGACCGGGGACTGGCAACGGGATCGCAACCCTCGGCGCTGCTCCCGCACCTCGCTCAGCCAGCGAGCGGGAACCGGTCTGTATGTGGGATCCGAACCCTCGGGCGGGAGCGCCGCCGCGCCTCCCAAGCGGCGCACTATCCAGTGCGCCACCGGGCCGGCCCGTGAAATACCTATTTATTGAAATCCTTCTGGTTTAAGACCTTTAAAAACACTCCATGGCCTCTCAAGAGCCAATGGTAGTAACATTAACTTCTCATGAAACAATCAAAATAACAGACATTTTTCAGTCTTGCTCCACTCTAGGCCTACAAAAGTAGTTTTAGACCGCAACTTATTCAGGAATTCAGGTAACAAGACTTTCCCTCTCTCAATACCTACATAAATGATGGGACCCTCTTCCCCTAACATGGATAGTCCAATAAACCAAAACACCTAATTTCTACTTCATTTACTCTCATTCTTACTACCCTGAACACTTAAACCAAGTAGAGATCTGACACCTGGTAGTACTTATCCCCACCTCCATACCTGGGCTGGCTTCGAAGCTGCCACTGCTGGTGCTACTGGTACTGCCACCACCACTCACCAGAGTGGAAGCTGGAGCTACACCTGGAGTGGTGGTGGACTGGGTAGAAGGGGCTTGTGCTGGCTCTTCAGGTTCTTTCTCTGGTGCTGGGGCTGGTATCGGTGGTGGAGCTGGAAGTGTGGGGAGCTCTTTGGGGACTCCAGGTGGTGCAGTTGGGGTAGGAGTAGTAATAGTAGCAGCAGCAGGCTCTGCTTTGAGTCGTTTGTCAGGTGCCCCAAACTTTTCATCGAGTCGCTTAAGCTTCTCTGCACAGGCTGCCCGGCGCTCTTCCTGCATGCGTCGCTCCTCCTCTTCCCGCCTGCGCCGGGCCCGCTCCACCGCCAGGGAGATCTCAGATGAAGACTGCTTTCGCCGCTGCCGCCATGCCTCATCCTCGTCTTCGGGTGCTGGGGGCTTGCAGGGAGGGCCCCCACGATCCTGTCAATGGTTAGACCCAGCAGGGCCCGGGCTGTCAGCCACTATGCTTTTTATCTTTTCACAGACCGATCAACTGTCTCTAGCTGCAGGATGCAAGGACTGGGCCTTGGCATTGATGGCCTCTCTGGGTGTGGACAAACTCATCATTCTAGTCTTTTCATTCCTCTGTTCCCTCTCTCCTTCAGAGACCCCAAAACACCCAGGCCTCATTGTTCTTCCTCACTAGCATCCCATTTTCTCCTACTTTTTCCCAGACTACCCCAACACCAAGGATGTTCCCAAGCTTTCCAGAGATGCTCTGAAGCCCTGCACTTCACATAGCCCATTTTCAGCCTCCTGTCCAGCTTCCTCTGTTACTACTGCTTCGATTACTCAGCTGATACTAATCTCCCATAACTGACCCTCTCAACCCTTCATCATAAACACTCACTGGGTAGTCCCCAGGGGGGCCCCAGTTCCCGGTGGGGCCCCGGTGAGGTGGGGGTGGGGGAGGCTTTGGGGCGGGAGGCCCCAGCTCTGTCTCTGGAGGCTGAGAGGTCTCTGCCCAGGCCGTCTTGGGAGGGGGCAGTTCACTGCCGGGGGAGTTGCCCTTTTTGCCATCTGCTTCAGGGGGCCGTTCCTCACCAGCAGCTGTTTGGGAATCCTTGCTGTGAGCAGATCAACAGTGGAATTAAAACCAGCTGTAAACCAGCTCCTCCAAGAGTATATTATCATGAGAAAAAACTGAACCCCCTCCACTCCCCGATGGCTTTAACTCACTGGCCCTCAGCTCCCTCCTCATCAGAGTCTCGCCCATCTTCCTCATCACTGAACTTGAGCTTTTCAGTGTAGTCGACCTCCTCATGGGCACCTGTGGGAAAAAGATGAACAGTACTAATCCAAGCATTCCGCTCTCCAATCTCAGATATCTTCCTGGGACACGGGAAAGTCGAACTACGTGATGGGATACACTACCAATGCCAACCTCCTCCCTCTGAAGTCTTGTCATGCTTACTCCTGTCAGTACTCTGTCAGGACTTGGTTTTCCTCCATTTGCTTTCCCTACCATTCAATATCTCCTTTTCTCCCAGACAAACCATTTTTTCTTCATCACATTTTGCCTTTAAGACCCAAATGCTTGACACTCAATATCCACTTACCTGCCCAACCGTCGTCATTCTCCTGATCCAACTGATCAAACTCTTTGAGATTATCCTCTTTAAGAATAGAAGGCCGACCCACAGGCTCTACAAGGCGCATTGGCGGCCCTGAGCACCGGGGGCCTGCCACACGGGGGTAACGGCTATATATGGAAAGACAAATGGAAGAGAAGGTAAAAGATGGCAATGTTGGATAACCACATACACTACTAAGCCTCCTGGCTAGAAAACCATTTCCCTCCCCAATAGGCTTCCCCTACCCCCAATCCGAACCCCAGATCTGGATCACTCACCTAGGCCCATCAGGAGTGGGGTATCGGTAAGGTCCCTGGGGTCCATAGGGCGGAGGGAATGGGAGATATGGGGGATACATCTGCAAAAAGGCCCAACAGTAGCTGCTCAGAGGGACAGCCAAATAGCCTGCCAGCTCCTTAAACCTACCATCGTCCTCCCACCCCCCCCTTATAGGTCTCTGCTTTCTAGTTATTCCCTCCAAATACTAAGTCCTGATTCCTCTCTAGCTTCCATTGTGACCACTCCAAAATAAGACAGCCAAACTTACAAAGGGCGGCATCATTCCGCGGTAGGGAGGGAACTGGGGTGGGCCTGAAGGCTGTAGCCCCCCTCGGGGATCATGACCATGATGAAGTTTGGAGTCCAGGCCCTCCAGCTCATCAGGGCCACGCCCGCCTCCGTCCCTCCAAGTTGTAGAATCTGTATTTCGGAAAAGGTAGAAAGAGGGATGAGCGATTCAGGGGCAAATGAACATAGCTGAAAACAATGAGGAAGAAAGTAAGTCAGCACTTAGCTCTGAAATGGAATGACTAGTATCCTGGCCAAAAAGCAGCCACTCACTCACAAAAGGCAACCCACTCACTTTGGGGGCGGAGGCTTGGTCCGGGCCCAGACAACTGTTCTGCAGACTCCCTTTCCTTGGCAGCCTTGTCCTGGTCGCCAGCTGCCTGCAGGGTCGGAAATTCCTCTCGAGAGAATCGCGACAGTAGGTTTGATGCCCTTCCACCTGTTGGGGTGGGGGTGCAGAAAAAGAGACAGAAGTACATTTACTAAGGACGTACCATAAAAGCGGAAAGCTCTGATAGGTACCAGATCGCCCAGTTTCTGCCTTCAAACTCATCATCTATGGAGTAGGTACTCATTCCCCAGGAAGCAAAGTCAGTTCTGGGACCCCTTCACCTACTCATATAAGACTGAGACTTAAACTTGCTCATGTGCCCCATGAAACTGAATATGATGTCCCAGATTTAGCCAAAGAGGACCAAGGACACCTTGCTGAAGGTGCAGTGCAGGACTCCTGCCTCCCATGGTGCCCAGACACAGGTCCCCAAATATCCCTCCACTCACCATCTCCATGTGCTCCATGGGTGACGCTGGCTTGTGCCCAGGACTTTACCCCGCTTGGAACCGAAGGAGTGTTCTGGGGAAGCAGAGAGATGATAAATGTTGATGTGTGGGTAGAGGAGCGATGGGCCTTTCTTCCCCACTTCCCTCCAGTTCTCCAGGTACCTCGGGGGCTGCTGGGGGTCGTTTCGGCTGGTTGGAGGCAGGCGTCTGTGAAGCCGGCTGTGGCTGCGATTCCAGCGGCTGAGCGGCTGAGGCATCGGAACTAAGGGGATGGTAGAATGGGAAGGTTACCCAAAGTCTGAAATGCCTCCCCTACTTCTCCAACTGGTGGAGACAGTAGGGACTGAACCCAGGCCCACTGCTACCATTTACAAACAGGAGGACAAAATACTTTAATTTTGTCACCCCATGTAGGCTATTATCTGCTTCTTCATGCTTTTTCTTCGTCTGACGGAAATCTAAAGGTACCATACCTTAGTCATCTAATAGGAAACCTGGAAAAGGTAGGAAAGCGACCTCCCTTTTTGTCTCTGGCTCTTATGTGGCTGGGCTAAACCAAGCCCCAATTCACCCCAAAGTTCAAAGTTAAAATACTCATTACTCTAGGTCCCCCAAGCTTCTGCCTACCTCTTGGGGTCGGACTGCTCCTGTTTGCTTGCCCATCCTGTTCCGTCTTTTGGCACTAGTGAGACATTGGGGTCATTGCCTTTGTTCTCGGCTTTTAGGCTTGGAAGGTTAGCTGGGGGTGGCATACGCCGGGCAATGGCAACTTTCCCAAGACTCTGCAGGCCATGGCGAGGGGCAACTGGAGAAAAGGGGAAGAGGGTCAAAAATGCCTCTGTGGGAGATCTGATAAGCCTCCTGCTCTAGGCCCCATTTAGACATCCTCAATGTCTTATTACCTACTTACTTCAAACCTCTCAGAAGCAATCCCTTCCCAGGCTCTTGATAATCTATGAAATCCCCATCAGAAAGGCTGAGATACATTACATTCAATGCTTCTATGTGGGATGGTTCATCTTGAGCCTGCAGGGAGCAAGCTGGCCCCAGACTTCTCCAAGTCCACCTTTCTTTACCTCCAATTCTTACATGTCCAAAGATAGAGAACAATTGACACACCTTTGCAGGAGGGTAACGGGTGTTTACTCAGAGCCCAACACCCCCTACAGGACCCAAAGTAAAGTTGGGAAGTCTCCAGTGTTCTTCTGGTCTTCTGATATCTCCACTACAGTCTTTTCCCTTCAAAGAGCTCGAAAACATATGCCCCATTCATGCCTAGCCTCCAATCATTAGAAGCATCTTTGCAGGACCCTCACCAGCAGGTTTCTGGATCTCTAAGGACTTGCCCTTATATGTATCAAACAGGTTGAGCGAGGAATACTTCTTTCCATCCTTTCCCTTGGCAGTCGGCCCCGAGCGATCGGACATTGCGCTGGAAGCTCATTGAGTACGTTGGGTCCTGCAGGCACCTCCCCCAAAACGTGCCGGAGCCTGTGGGCCAGACGGCAAGTGTCTCAGTCTAACAGAAGCCTAGATGCTTCCTTTCATTCTTGTTAGGGACGTAGGTATGTCTGGCCCTCTGGTGTCTTTTCCTTGAACCTACGTAAACTCTCCAGTCCCTTTAAGCAATCACGATCTACTCAGCTCCCATACAGCCCAAATGCCACGTTCTCTTTTTCCCTCAGACACATCTTGCCAAGGAAATCCAAATAAAAATCTACTATATCCATAGTATAATCACTCTATTTTTCGTGCCAGTCTATAAAGGGTAGCAGCCCCCTCATTATTCCTACAAGTTATAACCTCTTCTTTCTACACCAAAAGCAATTCAGACACTTACAATTAAACATAGCAAACAAGTCCAAGACCCAAAGAAAACCAGAAAGAGGCATACAATTCCATCACACAAGAAACGGAACTTCAGCTTCACTACTTACTAGACACCAGCTCCCTAATCATACCCCAGGGCCCTGTGCCCTAGGTTCCAGTCGCTGCAGCCTCATGCCCCATCTGGGGAGGTTTGCAGGAAGGTATGCCGGGAGTTTAAGGATTTTATGAGCTTGCTTAGCCAGAGTGGGGGCTGGTGCGAAAGAAATCCTCATGAAACTGGAGCTCTACCTACTCGCAGGCTACAGAACCCCAAGTACCTGGAATACCCCATCTTTTCCTAAACTTTCCCTCATCTCGACTCCTGGAAAAATTCTGTTTCCAGATAAAATACTGGTGGGCTGTGGCTTACCCTTACGTAGCACTGAGAAAAACAAAGCATTACATAGCCACCTTGAAAGCACCACATAACCATGGGCCAGACACCAGAACCAACTTCATTTTTCTGTCCTCATTAAGAATGTCCATCACCAATCATTTTGTCCCTTAATACATCTTGATGCTCCCCAAGCAGGCCAAACTCTCCATCCTCAGTCCCATTCTAGTGACCAGGCATTCATTTACGGATGGGAACAGCATAAAGAGAAGAGATGGGAGATGGTGGTTAGAAAGCAGGGAAATCCAGATAGGCCTAGAACAAAAGCCAAAATCGAGAAGAGAGAACTTTATGACAGGACAGATATGAGAGGATGGGGGTTGCTTTGTAGGTGTTTAAGGACGTCTATCTGTGAAAACAAATACATGAAGGAAAAAGGGATAGAAGAGTAGTGAATTCAGCAGACTAAAACTAATAAAAGTGAATTAACATAAAAGGAGGTGGGAAATACACAAAAGCAGGAATGGCAAAGAAAGGATGCAGAGCAGGAATAAGGAGGCAGGGTCAAGAAACCCGTAAAGAAAAAGGGAGCTGGGAGAGAAAAAGGAGACAAGGAATATGAAAAATGAAAAAGCAGAAAAGGAGAGACTGAGAAATGTAGAAAGCAAAGATGCTGGATAAAAGCAGGGTCCCAGAGTGGGAGTGACTCGATGCGATGAGGGTCGTCAAGGTGGCGAGACTACAGAGCTGGGTGATGGGGAAGGAGTCCAATATGGAGGAAAAGAGACCCTCCAAGAGGAGGACCGTCGGGCGCGGCCCACCCCAGGGCGGCAGCGGGGGAGGGGTGCCGCAGATGGGGGTGAGGGACCAGGAACGCATTAGAGAGTGGGGAGTTACGGACCCGGGAGGGGGTGTCGCGCCATGAGGCCAGGGCGGTGGGTGCGTAGGGGCAGCCTGTAGACCCTGAGACAGGGGATGAAGGTGCAGGTCCCAGGGTAGAGGTACCAGAGGGGGAGGGGCAAGCAGGCCCGGCAGCAGGAGGACAAAATGGCGGCGGCTAATGGCAGCTTCTCCTCCCCACCGGCCC
>NW_007727241.1:386882-397261 GCF_000696425.1 Galeopterus variegatus
CCCCCCCCCCCCCCCCCCCGCCCCCCCCCCCCTGCCGCTGCCGCCGCCCCCACCGCCGCTCCCGCGCCGGAAAAGGGAGTCAGCGATCGGCTTGCCCAGACTCACCTGGCCCGGTGCGTGGGGGTCCAGGACCGGAGCTTAGGGACTCCCCGGGTCCGGATGGCAGTGGGGCAGGGGCGGATGGCGGCGGATGGCGCCGGCTCCGGCTCCTCCCGTCTCCCTCGCTCACTCCGCGGCTGGGCCCCGACTAACGGCCCATCCGGGCAACCGCCGCCCCCGGGAGCGGCCCCCCCCGCCTCCCTCCGCGCCGAGAAACGCCCCCTTATTTACATAAGGGGCGGGGCGCTTTCTACTCTACCGCTCTTTACTATCACGACCGTCCTTATTCAAAAAAAAGGGGTGGGAGGGCAGAGGATATTTGCATAAAGAGGAGGAACTTACAGACACTAGGACTCCGGTTGGCTAAGGAGGCGGGGCCCCGGCGTCTGCCGTTGAGACGTGAGAGGGGGCGGGAATGCGGCGCCGGTCGGTCGGGCAATTGGGGCGCAGGATTTACACGACGAATGGTGGGAGAAAAAGGCGGGGCGTGAGTCGTGCGTTCGTGGAAAGAGGAACGGAGACACGTAGGAACGCTGAAAGTGGAAGGAAACCATGCAAGGACCGTGCTGCTTTCAGCGGAGGAGACGGAGAGAGAGGACGGGGGCGGGAGGAGGGATTAGCTGCCAGGGGGCGGTGCTTACGTAGACTGGAAGAATCCCAGCTCACGCGTACCTTCGCGAGAGGTGAAAGCACCAGAGGGGTGGGGCCTTCTGTTTATTAAATCACATCATGCAAACGAGGTGGACAGACAGCCCAGTCCGAGGGTCAGGGGGAGTGTATCATCCGCATCGCGCAAAGTAGGCATTCTATTTATTTGCAAAATATATGTAAATCATTTGAACAATAATGGGCTAGGAATGACTTTTTCATCACAATATCGACAACCAATGATTAAGACTAAGACGGACGGGCCGGCCCGGCGCCGCACTGCTACAGTGCGCCGCTTGAGAGCGCGGCGGCGCTCCCGCCGAGGGTTCGGATCCCACATGCAGACCGGTTCCGCTCACTGGCTGAGCCAGGTGCGGTCGCAACACCGAGGGTTGCGATCCTGTTGCCGGTCCCGGTCCGGTACGGGGGCGACACTGAGGGTTGCGATCCGTTGCCGGACACGAAAAAAGATAAAAAGGAAAAAAAAAAAGACTAAGACGGACATTTAATTTTATAACCTATAATTTTCATGAATAGATTTTTATATTTGGTATTATTGGCAATTTGTATTCTCTTAACACTGGATTTTATTTTACGAAATTCAGTACTATTTACCTCCTTTGTCTTTATTACTCGACTGTGGAGCCCTGTGCTCCCATCAGACCTACTACCCACTCAACAAATCATTCAACAAGTATGTTTGAAAACCTCGGAGATATACAGAGAATATTATAGAAGTAGAGGAATAAAATCTGACCGTGCCTGGAGAGGTTTAGAAATGCTTCAAAAAAACTTAAGAGGTATGAGTCATTATGCAATATATGAGTGTATTGAAATAACAAACTGTACCCCATAAAAATGTACAATGAAAAAAATATATTAAAAAAAAGAGAGAGAGATGAACTAGTTAGAACTTAGCCAAGTTTGAGGAGAAGGTGCATATCTCAGGCACAGTGAACAAGTGAGTGGAAGTATGAATTTGGGGATTTGTGCCTAGACTGGTGTGGCTAAATAAAGGGACTGCATGTCCATTATGGAAAATGAAGGCAGAAAAGTTAGCAGGAATCAGAAAAGAATTTTAGCTCAAGGCTCGCTAAGATTTAAGATGACTTCAGTTTTCAAACTTTCAAAATGATTCTCTTGTCCCCTGTCCCTGGACAGCTACCACTCCATTTTGCTCCCCTTTGCACCATTTCTTGGAAGAGCTATTTCTTTCCTTCTGTTCTCTCTTAAACCCATTCCAGTGAAGCCTTCACTCCCACCCTCTACCAAAACTGGGTTTGTCAGGACATCCAGGCTCATGACTTAAAATAGCATTTATGCACAGATGACTTCCTAATGTATATCTTCATCACAGACCTCTTTTCTGAACTCCTGTCTTGTATACACAGCTAAGTACTTGACATCTCCTCTTGGGTATCTAATAGGTCATTTCAAGTTCAGTATGTCCCAAACTGAACATTTGATGTCCAGGCCCTGAAGATCAGCTCTACCCCACAGCCTTCACCATCTCAGCTGATGGCAATTTTAAAAAATATCGTTAAGCCACCTTGGAATCCTTGTCAACTTCATTCTTTATCTCACTCTTCAACCAAACAGGAAATCTTTTCTTGAGAAAATATCCAGGATCCAGCCTTTTTACTTCCACTGCTTATGCTTTGATCAAAGCCACCTGTATCTCTCACTTGGGTTATAGCAACAGCCTTCTAACTGGTCTCCCTGAGTCTACCCCTGCTCCGAAAGTCTGTACGCAGCAACTAGAGTTGGCCTTTTCTCAAAGCAGGTATCAAAAGACCTGCTCAAAGTCCTGCAGTAGCTCCTTGTTTCTCTCAGAAAAAAGCCAAAGTCGTTAAAATGGCCTACAAGACCCTGCATGACCTGGCACTCTGTTATGTCTCTGATTTTATTGCTCTCCTTACCTACTACCAGGCATATCTCACCTTGGGACCTTTCTGCTTCCTTTTCCCTGTGTTCAATTGGCTCTTCCCCAGAAACAGGCACAGCTCACTCCTTTCCCTCCTGGAAGCTTTTGCTCAGTTATCACCGTTCAGTGAGGCCTATTCTCATCAGCCATTCAAAATTTTGATCTTCCCTGCCTTTCCTCACAACCTGGTACCCCAATCCCCTTTATCCTGCTCTACTTTCTCTTTTCATACTACTTGTCATCTTGTACTATATTGTATAAACTTTCATCACGTTTATTGTCGGTCTTTCTCCCCCACCAATTTCCAAAGTCGAATGAAAACTTCACAGAGGCAAGGATCTTTGTTTGGTTCACTCTTACATCCCAAGCACCTAGAGGAAAGGATGGCACATAGGTGATGGACAATAAATTATTTTTAACATTTTTATTGAACTGTATTATATATAAAGATGTACATTTCGATACATTTTTACAAATTGAGCCGAACATATAACCCAAAACAGAACCTTACCTAGCACCCCAGAAGCTGCCCTAGGGCCTCTGCTAGTCACTGCCCTCACCCTTCCACAAGGCTAACTACTATGCTGACTCTCACCACATAGATGAGTTTTACCTTTTCTTGTACTTAATACAAATGGAATTGTACACTAAGGGTTCTTTTGTGTCCTCTTTTGCTCAACATTATGAGATTCATCCACCTTGTGTGTAGTTGTAGTTTGTTAATTCTCATTGCTGTATAATAATAGTACATCATGCGAATATAAGCCAATTTATTTATCCTGAATGAATGAATGATTTAAGCCTCAGATCCTTTATTTCCTTCTTGGTGTCACCAGGGTCGTTGTGAAGATTAAATGAATTAATAAATGGAAGGCATTTAGAAGAGTATCCTGTACGTAGTAGGTGCTCAATAAAGATTAACTATTTATTTCATTATATTCAGATATCTTCTTCAACTCGATGATTATATTATTTTTTTCCTGACTCTTAGTAGCAAAAGAAATGATTGTATTTAGATCATTGAGCATCTGAAGTCCTATACAATTAGTCTGTAGTTGCTCTATAGGAATCACACACCAGGATGCCTTCCTGGCTTCACCTCTGGGAAGTGCCACCATGGGAGGTTCAGTGGCTGGGTCTGTCCTCAGTACATGAAACAAGGAGGGCTGATCGAATTCTCTCCTTTCTGGGAGTCAGGGAATCTGAAATAGTGACCAGAGACTGGGGGTTGCTAGAGTTGACTTCTGACCCCGTGGAGGAGGAAAAAGTTCCAGCCTCACTAAAGGCCCTGGAGCTCTTAGCCTCCTGCCTTCCTTGGGGTTGCTGTTTAGCCCTTTCTGCCACTTAATGATCCTGTATCCTCAGTATCTGCCCCCAGTTGCCTTTCAATATAACACCTTTTCCCCTTCATTAGATTGACTCAGTTTCTGTAGCTTGTCCCCAAAAGGACCTCGATGTCTCATTTAACTCTTAAATTATCAGGCCTTATAGTTTTGTGAATCCTTTACTCCATTTGATAACACTTATTCTTTCATCCATCCATCCATTCATGTTTTAAATGTTATTGAGGACTTGTGATATGTGAGGCACGACAGCGTAGATCATATTATCCTCATTTTCAAACAAAAGCCTCAGAGAAGCTGACCAATTTGTCAAGGTCACAAAGCTTATAGGGGTGGAGGATATTGGTTCAAAATAATCCCCACTCTTCGTGAGAGCTACTATGGGCCTGGGTGATATTTTTTTGTCTATACACATCTTTTCATCCCACCTAAATTCTTTGAGGTCAAGGCTGTTTTATACATCTGGAGTCCCTCTTCGTGCACAAAGCCACGTACTATAGTAGACACCCTACAGAATTGTTGATGGATTGCTCATATGGGTGTTGGAAAATAAGGCTAAAATAATTTTCTCACAAGTCTGCTTTGTTCTGAAAGCAATATCTTGTCCTTGAAACTATATTTGCTTGCTCCACTAGTCTGGCTTGTATTCAATCATTGCTTGCTTGTATTTTTGGCTTTTGTAACAAGAGCTTATCTGCACAGGCTGCTGCTAGCCTAGTGAATGCTGAGAAAAAGAAAAAAAATGTGTAAAGAGCCCTGGAAGAGTCCGCTTATAAAAACTGTGAGACCTTGGGCCGGCCCGTGGCTCACTCGGGAGAGTGCGGTGCTGATAACACCAAGGCCACGGGTTCGGATCCCACATAGGGATGGCCGGTTCGCTCACTGGGCGAGCGTGGTGCTGACAACACCAAGTCAAGGATTAAGATCCCCTTACCGCTCATCTTTAAAAACAAAACAAAAAAATTATCTGTTGTGTATCTGAACTTCGCATTTAACTGGGTGTCCTATATTATTATTTGCTAAATCTAGCAATGCTCAGTTTAGGGGCCTCTGGAAGCATACAGCTACCTGAGCTTCCCATGCTACCTTCAGTGTGTCAGCTGTCCAGTTAGCAGATGGATCATTTAGGAGGCTATGGCCCCTGACTGTGGGGACTTGAACCATCCCATGTCCAGGGAGGGCCTCTGTTGTCATGGGGATACTGTGAGACCTAAGCTTGGGGTCCAGATATTTCCAGGCATTAGTCTGTCTGGACCCACCGGTGTAATAACCCCCTGACTCTCCAACCCTCCGAGTGCTGGGTTGCTTTTTGCCTAGTCTGTTTCTACCAAACAGGCAAATCCCTGCTGCCCTTCCCTCAAGGATGCTTCCCTTCTTCCCAAACCCAGGAAAAAATCCCCCAAATAAAAACCAAACTGACTTGATATGGAGGGGAAGGACAATTTATTTAGTGTGGCTCACAATTTTGTCTTTTTTTTCCAAGTTGGGGTTATTAGAAGATCCTTCACTCCCAACACACACACACACACACACACACACACACACACACTCACTCAAGAGTCAGGGCAACTCAGAGATAGTTCTCTTGGCTGGGGGACCAGTTGGCTTTTCCTGTTCTCTTGCTTTTTCCTCATACATCAGGATCCTGGTTGAGATGGGAAGAGACACAGGGATCAGAGGTCACTCCTCTCAAGGGAATAAATTATCATATGCTGCTGCGAGAGTTCAGAAGTGGATGAGGTTGTGTGGGTGGGAGGAGGAGGAAGGGCAGGAGTGGAAGTGCTGGGGGCTGTGGGGACCAGAACCATGGATGGGATGGGGATAGGACCTTGGAAGGATCCCTCTAAGGATGGAAGAATGGATGCTGAGTAATGTGTAGAAGTTGAGCCTGGGGACAGGGATGGTGGGAGGAGAACATAGGTAAGTACAGGGGAGGTTGAAACTGGACCCTCACATTTTTAGGATGGCGGATCTCTTGCCCAACATCATAGTGAGAAAGTCGGGGTAGCTGAATGACTCCATAGAGCTACCGGACACCTCCCTAATTAATTTCTTTAGCTCCAGGTGGGTCTTGGGGACCCCCAGTTTCTCCAGCATTCGCTTCAGGGACATGATATCTGGAAGCAGAGGATGGGGATAGGGAGAAGAGAGAGAGTCCCTCTCTCTACCCCTCCCCTACCTCCACATTTCCCTTCCCCTTCCTCCAACTCTGGTAGGTAAGCCGTCTCCCAAACCCTGGGGAATGGAGCCCATCAGGAGAGATCTCCTTCTTCCTAGGTCTTCACATTCCCCCAGATCACCCTTTTCTCACCGATATCTCCATTTCCATTCAGGTCAAACTCCATGTATTTCTCTGGGTGAGGGGAGAGGACAGAGGGGATAACAGTTGGCTGGAGGGTCTCTGGCAGGGGATTGAGGAAGGGGTTGCTGACCAAGTGCTAACTGGGGGAGAAGATATGGAAGGCAGAGGAGGGGCAGGCAGAGGAAGTGGGGCTGGGGAGTTGAGAGGCCCTGGTAAGGTGTAGGGAACTAGAAGGGGTGCTGAGAGGAGCAGGCCAGGGAAAGGGACTGCAACAGGCATAGGATGGGGGAGGTGCAATAAAGGCAGGCTCCCTTCTTACCACCACAAAAGTAAATTTGTGTCACTGCTGTCCCCACTATTGTGGGAATCCAACTCCCAACCCCAGCCCTTTCGCCTATAGTTTTCCCCTCACTCTTGAAGGCTTCCAGTTTGGCGGGCAGATGCTCATCACTGCTATATTTGGGATCGTCCAGGAATTGCTGTTGGGGGAGGGGGCAGTAAGAGCCAGGTTGGGCCCTTCCAGTCTGGAGCCCCTCGTGCCCCAGGCTCTGCCCCTCTTATTTCTTCCTTTTACCTTGTTGATCTCATCCAGTCTCTTTTCCTGCTGGGTCTTCAGCAGTCCGAAAGCTTTTCCTCCTGTAGGGGTACAAAGGTTAATCAATCCTCACCCCTCCCTTTCTCTCCTCTCCACCATTCCCAGCCTTGGGGACTTCACAATTCTGCCTTCCTAAGCCATCTCACCGCCCTCCTAGCCCCCCAGCCCAGGTCTGTCCATCTCTTGCTGCCATTGTGGTCTTGCCTCTTCCATGTTTCCTACCCTGTAAGTCCCTGGTTTGGCTCATAGCTCAACAGCTGGTAGAGATAGGGAGACAGACAAGCTGGCAGTCTCTGTCTGCTGGCTCTCCTCCTCTCCCACCCGCCTCCTCTGAGGCCTCCCTCCCAAACTTCCTCTTTTCCCCTATTCCTTCCTCTTCTGCCTCCCAGGCCTCACTTCCCCATCAGCTTCTGCTGACACTAGCACCCCAGGAAGAAGGGGGAGTGGGGGTGGGGAATGGAGATGATTAAAAAGCATTGTCCCAAATTCCTCTTAATGAGAGCCCAGTGTGTATGAAAGAAGTATTTTGATAAGCCACTGGAGGTGTGGGGGAAGGTCAGTAAAACCCCAGGGGTATTTATTCTCAGGAATAAATGGTCTTTGAACAGGTTCTGCCCGAGGTTCAGGTAAATGCAAGCAAGGCCTTGCATTTTTTCAGATTTCATGAGTCTGGACATGTGGGTTTGGGTATAGCTGAGAAGGGGCTGGCTGCATGTTTCTGCACTGTGGATGGTAGAATCGGAAGTCTACTGGCAGTTTCAGGATGGTGGCAAGATGGGTAGAGGGCCTAGAAAAGGAGAGAAACCTCACTCACAGCCTGGCAGCTCTAGAGAGACACTAGGAAATATGGAAATGTGTAATGAAGAATTTTGTTTGCTTTAGGATGTGCAATGTAACCCTCTCATCGTATGTCCTTTTATTTATTTATTTTTTTTAAAAGATGACCGGTAAGGGGATCGTAACCCTTGACTTGGTGTTGTCAGCACCACGCTCACCCAGTGAGCAAACCGGCCATTCCTATATGGGATCCAAACCCGTGGCCTTGGTGTTATCAGCACCACACTCTTCCAAGTGAGCCACAGGCCGGCCCCGTATTGTCCTTTTAAAGTCATTAGTAAAATATACAGAGATCAGGAATTTGAGAATTTAAGTAGATTCTTTGGAGGAACTGAAAGTGGTTCTGTGGCAAATGTTGAAGCAGAGATAGTAACGAACTACTCGGAGACAATAACATTTGCAACCGAGGGACTAGGAGCGACCCTTCACTAAGCTAGTGAAGATCAAGAGCCGAAGTCCAATGGGTATTTATTATGAAAGCCGTGAGAAAAGTAAGGGGACAGGGATATAGGAGGGGGAGCCCCCGGGGCAGAAACTCCTGAAATCTTATTTGAATAGACTATACTGCTTACTCCCTTGAGTTCAAGGATGAAACCGTCTCCCACAGCTGGTGTTATCATCCTGAGAAGTACTGTGTGCAGCATGTCCTGCATGGGTACTGGTGCCATGTCTCTCTTCTGGCTGTGGCCAGAGGTCATGACCGTCCTCTCAGCAGAACATACCACAAGATGTTAACCCTCTACATATCCCCCTTTTTTATTTTTTTTAATTTTTATTTATTTATTTTTTTTTCCTTTTTTGTCTTTTTTCGTGACCGGCAACGGATTGCAAGCCTTAGTGTTGCGCCCTTACCGGACCGGGACCGGCAACGGGATCGCTACCCTTGGTGTTGCATCCGCACCTCGCTCAGCCAGTGAGCGGCCGGTCTGTATGTGGGATCCGAACCCTCGGCGGGAGCGCTGCCGAGCTCCCAAGCGGCGCACTGTAGCAGTGCGCCACCGGGCCAGCCCCCCCCTTTTTTATTTATGAAAGGAAGTTGAGGCATCTTAAGTGCAATCATAGCTTCCGCGTGTTGAATTCTTCAGAAAAGGCAGCATAGAGCATTTAAGACTGCAAGAAATAAAAAGAAAAGAACAACCATAAAAGCACTTGTGAACTAAAATCATAAATTTAGAGAAGAAAACCAGGACCTTGGATCCAACCATTTAGCAATGTCAGTTAATTCACTCCAAGAAATATTTTTAGCTTCTTGTTGTAATTGAAACATCTGCTGTTTTAACTTTGGAGGGTTGAAATATCTTGTCCTAAAGATGAACTAAATGTTCCTTTAATATTTAAAAAAAATTCTTCCCATGAAACAGACTCATTAAGTGGTATACAGGTTATGCAAAACTTATTAAAACCGATATCACATTCCAATTGTAAATGTTGCCATATAGCTTGTTGTCTTTCTCCTATCCAAAGGACAGCTGCCTTGGGCCGGCCTGGTGGCGCATTGCTACCGTGCGCCGCTTGGGAGCGCGGCGGTGCTCCTGCCGAGGGTTCGGATCCCACATACAGACCGGCGGCTCACTGGCTGAGCGAGGGGCGGGCGCGACACCGAGGGTTGCGATCCCGTTGCCGGTCCCGGTCCAGTACGGGCGCGACACTGAGGGTTGCAATCCGTTGCCGGTCACGAAAAAAGACAAAAATAACAAAGGACAGCTGCCTCTAAAGCATTGAGGCATTGAAGAATTTATTGATCTATAACAGTAAGAGGTTCCAATTCCCCAGTAACATTTTGCAAAAGGCTACTGATATGAGCTGCGGTATGAAGAGAATAGATTAAAGCCACTGCAGCAGTAGCAGCTGTGGGAGCAAGGGCTGTAATAGCAATAACAGAAGTGATTAAAATTCCCCAAAATCATTTTTGATGGGGATGAGCAAAAGCCTTAGATATTAATTCTAGTGGTGAATCATGAGTCCATGGGTAGGTTAACAGGATTCCAAGCTTGAGTTTTTTGTTTAATAATGAAAATAGAACTAATATTAAGTGAGGAAGTTTTTTTTTTTCCTTTTTTGTATTTTTTTACTGACCGGTAACGGGATCGCAACCCTCGGTGTTGCGCCCGCCCTGCGCTCAGCCAGTGAGCGGGAACCGGTCTCCACATGGGATCCAAACCCTCGGCGGAAACACCGCCGCACTCCCAAGCGGCGCACTCTCCAGTGCGCCACCGGGCCGGCCCAAGTGAGGAAATATTTTGATGGACAACACATGGTGTTACCCATATAGAGTTTGCAACAAAAGTAATATTAAAATGTTCATATACTCGGAAGAAGACCATGATCTCTTCTTTGAGTTGGGAAATGCATGTATGGAGTGTTTTCATTTGAATCAAGAGACAGGTGTTGGAGGCCTGGCAGTGGATTCTGATGAGCACAGGCTCTTCTCCAGCTCATGGTATGGTTTTACTAATCAGGCGGGAATCCAAATAGGAACTGTAGGCAATAAAACAGAAGCATATCCCCTTCCCCATGTTAAGAGTTCTACAGGACCCTTCCATAGGGGGCCACTCAAAGGATCTCCATACGGGGCTGACCTGTGGCTCACTCGGGAGAGTGTGGTGCTGATAACACCAAGGCCACGGGTTC
>NW_007727241.1:397271-406266 GCF_000696425.1 Galeopterus variegatus
GATCTCTTCTTTGAGTTGGGAAATGCATGTATGGAGTGTTTTCATTTGAATCAAGAGACAGGTGTTGGAGGCCTGGCAGTGGATTCTGATGAGCACAGGCTCTTCTCCAGCTCATGGTATGGTTTTACTAATCAGGCGGGAATCCAAATAGGAACTGTAGGCAATAAAACAGAAGCATATCCCCTTCCCCATGTTAAGAGTTCTACAGGACCCTTCCATAGGGGGCCACTCAAAGGATCTCCATACGGGGCTGACCTGTGGCTCACTCGGGAGAGTGTGGTGCTGATAACACCAAGGCCACGGGTTCGGATCCCATATAGGGATGGCCGGTTCGCTCACTGGGTGAGCTTGGTGCTGACAACACCAAGTCAAGGGTTAAGATCCCCTTACCGGTCATCTTTAAAAAAAAAAAACAAAAAAAACAACAAAGGATCTCCATAAAAAACTAACGGTTTAGGTCTGTGATCTGATGGAGAAAAATGTTTTTCAGTAGCTGTAGAACCAGTACTAGAAATGTTTAAAAAATTAAGAGTTAATAAAGCTTTCCACAATTGTTCTTGTGGGGGTAAATGATCATGCATATTCCCCCTTTTTTGTTTTAAAAGTTGTGATTTAAGGAGCAAATGTGCTGGTTTTATAATAGCTTTTCTTTGAGGGTTATAGGGAATTCCTGTAATATGTTTAATATTTTAACCTTGACAAGATTGTTTAAAAGAATTAGAAGTATAAGCAGAGTCATTATCAGTTTTGATTTTAGTAGGGATTTTTAAAGAGGCAAATGAAGCCAGTAGGTGGTGATGAACATGTTTTAAAGTTTTTCCTGTTTGACAAGCGGCATGTAGAACTCCTGAAAAAGTGTCAATAACAACATGAATGTATTTTAATTTGCCAAAAGGAGGATGATGAATAACATCCATTTGTCATAACGTGTTGGATTGTAAATTATGAGGATTAACACTAGTTGAAAATGGCACAGAAAATGATTGACAATCAGCACAAGTCTTAATAATTTTTTTTGTTTTATTTTGATTAAAAGCAGAGAATATTGTTTAGTCAAAGCTCAAGCTCCTTGATGAAAAAATTGGTGAGAATTAATTTTAGGAGTGAGAGTAAAATAATATATAGCCAATGTATCTGTTATGTCATTGTCAAATGACATAGGGCCAGGAAGATTAGAACCCATGCCAAAGTAAATATTTTTTAAATGTATAGGACCTAAAGGACAAACTTTCATTATTGTGTCTTTTATATTGGATTTCTCTATTGTTTTATGGGGGAGAGATTTGTTTATACAATGGGATGTTTATATAGGCACTTTTCCTTTAAATTTATTATTAAGGCCATTGTCAAACTCTCGTTACTTAAATTGTAATGGATTATTGGACCCCCTGTTTTGGTGGAGCAATGGCCTCTTAAAGGGAAAAAATTATAACAAGTTCATCTTCTAATATAAGAACAATTACAAGCAGGACATATTGAACCCTCATATAGTTTACAGAATATTTCTATTTTTTGTTCCCCCAAAAATCAGAAAAATGGAGGCATGGGGTTTGTGTTCCTCCCAATCCAGATACAGTCATGAAAGAAGAACAAGTTTTTCAGGAGGGACTCCAATCTTTGGAAATAATTATAGTAATATCTGTTCCTGAATCAATTAAACCTATTATTGTTTTTTGGTTTATGGTGAGAATGAGGAGGGGTTGTCTATTATTTATCTTTGTAACCCAATAAGCTTTAGTACTACCAAAACCCTTTGTTTTTCTTTCTTTTATTTATATGTCCAGGGGTAATAAATAGTATTAATATTAATTGAGCAATATGAATTCTTATGAGAACGACATGATATCCTAAGTTAATAACCATAATTTTAATTTGTCTAGTATAATCTGAATCAATAAGTTTTGGTATTATTTGAATACCTAGACTAGAATAACTAGATCTTCCTAAAATAAATCCTGTTGAACCATTAGGCAAAGGACCCCGTTTTTCTTTCTTTCTTTCTTTCTTTCTTTCTTTCTTTCTTTCTTTCTTTCTTTCTTTTTTTTTTTTTCTTAAAGATGACTGGTAAGGGGATCTTAACCCTTGGCTGGGTGTTGTCAGCACCACGCTCTCCCAAGTGAGCTAACTGGCCATCCCTATGTAGGTTCCGAACCCGTGGCCTTGGTGTTATCAGCACCACACTCTCCCAAGTGAGCTAACTGGCCATCCCTATGTAGGTTCCGAACCCGTGGCCTTGGTGTTATCAGCACCACACTCTCCCAAGTGAGCCACGGGCCAGCCCCCATTTTTCTATAGAAACAATTTTTTTTATTTGTTCAGCCTCATCTAAAATTAAATCCTCTGTTATAAATCAAGTCCTTCACATTTTATGATTTTTAAAGCAGTTGATAACAAAAGTAGCAATGTTCTAATTGCACCTACATGACTTAGTGAAAGTTTATCCTTCCTTGGGGAAATGGCCAAGTGCCCAAAACATAACCTGTTCACCAAAATAATCGATAGATATGTTTAACTTATCTGGAGATAGCTTGTCTCAAGAACTTGAGTCATTCTTCCCTTCAAGCCAAACATGACATTCCTAGTGGTACCCAGTATAACTCCCCTAGGGTGGGCCAGGCCCCAAAGAATTTGTATGTATACCAGTCATCTAAAACATTGTTAAATAATTAGTCATTGCTGGCAGTAGGCAAAGGAGATATCTATGAAGACTTTAATTTAATTTTTTTTTATAGGGGACTATTGTAAACAGTTTGTCATGGAGGTTTGGTGAATGTGTTTAGGCCCCCCTCCTTTGTAGGAAGGGATGCCCTGTGGGGGGTATGGCTGACATCTCATCAATATAATGAAACACTGTAATCTTTTTTTTTTTTTTTTCCTTTTTGTGTGTCCGGCAATGGATCGCAACCCTCAGTGTTGTGCCCGTACCGGACCGGGACCGGCAACGGGATCGCAAACCTTGGTGCTGCACCCGCACCTCGCTCAGCCAGTGAGCGGGAACCGGTCTGTATGTGGGATCCGAACCCTCGGCGGGAGCGCCACCATGCTCCCAAGTGGCGCACTGTAGCAGTGCACCACCGGGCCGGCCCAGAAACACTGTAATCTTGTTGGGCCTAGTCTACTTTGTTAGGTCCCCAGCCACCAAACCATGACAGATAGTTGAGCTATGTAGATAACCTTGAAGCACTTGAAAATTTCATTGTCTTCCTTCCCAGGCAAAGGCAAGCTGATCTTGGCTATCAGCTGACAGAAAAAAGCATTTGCAAAGTCTAGTACACAATGACAAGTTCCCAGTTGAATATTATCTACTTGTCTAGAGATAGCATCTTGAAGTCTATTAACAAAATCTATAAAGTTTGGTGGGCCTTTGTCTAACAGTGGCAAAAGAGCTGGTAGAGGTATTTGTTTCTGGAATTTTATTCCATGCTTTAACAGCTGCCTATGACGTCTGAAGAAACACCTGAGGCTGAAATTTAGCTTGATCCTAAGGGTTAAAATAAGCCCCTTCTTCTACCAACATATCTATACCTATAGGAATGTGATTATTTAAATTTTCCATTGAAATGGTGGTGGCATCAAGAAATTCCTGAAGCCAAACATTGTATTGAGCTGTTGTTAGTATGATTTTAACAAGGATTTTTTTAATCCCATGTTGTCATATCATAACTTTTGGCTATAGCTTCTATTATTTCTTTAGTAAAAAAACTTTGGAGGCCATTTCCGTTATATTTTTCTGAAATTCCTTGTAAACAGCAAAAGGAAGGCTCTCATGCCAAGGACCTTGATTTCCACCTCGTATGACAGAAAAGGCATGTAACATTTCTCCCTCAGTTTGACATCCTTCACAGAAACATTGTTCCACGATAGGAGTAAAATAGGGGGCAAATCGAAAGGAGGTGGTGGCGGGGGGGAAATCTGGGGCAGGATGGGGGGTGGCTGCAGCGCCCCCCCCCCAGCAGGAGCAGCGGGAGCATCCTGTTTTTTCCAGTTTAGCTATGGTTTTAGGACTTTGTATTGGCCATAAGGCAATTCCACATAAATTCCATACTGTAAGATGAGAAGCCTTTATGGGACCAAGAGCATTTTTTAACAATTTACTAATATGTTCCCAATCCTCTAAATTAAGACTCCCTTCTCATGGATACCAAGGACATTGCTGTCTAATTTCCAGTAATAGTTTTAAAAGCTGGCATTCAGTTACTTTATATCCACCTGCTTTCAAGAGACCTTGAAGCTGTAATTTATGTTGCACTTCTTGTTTTGATAGTGAAGTGCCCATGAAAGGGAAGTAAAAGAGAAAAAATAAAGAAAACCTCTGGGTGAAAAGACCTAAATCAGACCTTCCCGTAGACGTCCTGGGCTACCCCATGGTCATCTATGTTCCTTACTGGAATGAATGAATGTATGTCAGATGTGTCCTTCAACCGTTCGGAGGGCCAGTCTCTGTTCTGTGGAGTATAGTTCCTCACATGGGACACCACTTGTCACTATTTTCTCAATGATGGAGATGCAGGGATTACTCAAAGCCCAAATACTTGAAAGCAATGAGAGGCCCAGAGGGACTACACCAAGCTACCTCCTATAAGAAAGGAGAAAGTCAGTGCAGCCTAAGCAAATAAAAAAAACTCCTAGTCTGAAAAAGAAGGTGTTAAACCTCATCGAGGGAAGCCAATTAAAATTCCCAATGACCCATAATATGGGAGGATGCGTCTCTTATCCTGAAAAGGCTTAGGGAGATTTCTTACCATTCTGTGGAATGGCCCATAGAAAGTGTCACGCTGGGGTCTACAAAATGTGGTGAATGTTGAAGCAGAGACGGTAATGAACTACTCGAGACAATAGCATTTGCAACCGAGGGACTAGGAGCGACCCTTCACTAAGCTGGTGAAGACCAAGAGCCGAAGTCCAATGGGTATTTATTATGAAAGCTGTGAGAAAAGTAAGGGGACAGGGATATAGGAGGGGGAGCCCCCGGGGCAGAACCTCCTGAAATCTTATTTGAATAGACTATACTGCTTACTCCCTTGAGTTCAAGGATGCAGCAGTTTCCCACAGTTGGTGTTATCATCTTGAGAAGTACTGTGTGCAGCATGTCCTGCATGGGTACTGGTGCCATGTCTCTCTTCTGGTTGTGGCCAGAGGTCATGGCCGTCCTCTTGGCAGAACAGACCACAAAATGTTAACCCTCTACATGGTTCTGAGAGACAGCATTTATGGACACAAGAGCCAGGGAGTGAGGCTGACATAGGTTTGCGTGTGTGTGCGCATGTGTACGTGTGTGTGTGTGTGTGTGTATGTGTGTGGGGGGGGTGGGATGGGGAGCTGGTCACTGTGGATTCAACAGAATGGGTGAGTAGCCTCTGAATAATGCCCTCCCCAGGCATAAATTTTATTCCCTTTGCCACTCAGGCTAATAGCTTCTAGGGAAGCTGAGGACAGTGCATCCCCCTCACTGAGATGTCCTTGTCCAAACTCTCCCTGCCCAGGACTCCATTCACCCTGCCCCAGCACTGATGGAAACACCTTTCCTTCTCCCCTCCCCTTGACCTATTTCCCCTTTGGCCTTTGGGAATTTTCTCTTCTCACTGCCCTCTCCCTGACCTGGGCAGGTGGGGGGAGATGCTCTAGTGGACTCTGACTTCTTGACACCCCTGTATTTCTTTATTTATACATTCATTCAACAAGTATTTATTGAATGCTTACTATATCCAGGCATACTTCTAAGCCCAGTGAACCAAACAAATACAAACTCTTATCTTCATGGTCAGTCTAACTGGGGAAGGCAGATGATATAAATAAATATGTACATTAAATGTAATAGGTGCCTAGAGAGGAAAACAAAGGGAAAAGGATAGGAGTGCTGCAGGTGTACCCCAGTTTTAAGTAGGGTGCTCACGGAAGGCTTCTCTGAGAAAATGATACTACTTGAGCAAAGATTTCTTTCTTTTTTTTTTTTTTTCTTTTGTTTTTAAAAGATGACCGGTAAGGGGATCTTAACCCTTGACTTGGTGTTGTCAGCACCATGCTCACCCGATGAGCTAACCGGCCATCCCTATATGGGATCCGAACCAGGGGCCTTGGTGTTATCAGCACCGCACTCTCCCGAGTGAGCCACGGGCTGGCCCTTGAGCAAAGATTTCAAAGAGGTGAGGAAATAAGCCATGTGGATATATGAATAAAAAGGAAAAAATACTGTTTTTCTTTACACTCACAACCCTTCACTCTGACACCAAGTGTGTGGGCAGTGCTCCCACACCAACCAATTCTCCAATTCTTAGTGGATACCAACTGGGCCTCCTACAGTTTAATTCAATTCTGACACTATCTACCTGATTTAGCATCAGATCCCACAAGTTAAAGGGCTCAGTCCCACAGACTATCCCCACTTCCGGTGCCAAGTGCAGGTCCGGGTCTCCTGCATTTCTGACCGACTGGCTATAAATCAGGGGTTCCTATAACCTTTTCCTAAATAAATCCTTGGGTTCGATAATTTGCTAGAATGCAGAACTCGGGGAAACTTTTACTTACTAGATTGCCTTTTTGTTATAAAAGGATGCAACTCAGGACCAGCCAGATGAAAGAGATGCACAGGGCAGGGTGTGGAGGTCAGGGGAGCACAGAGCTTCTGTGCCTTCTCTGAGCTTGCCACCTCCCAGCACCATGATGTGTTCACCAATCTGAAGCTTTCCAAACCCTATCCTCTTGGGTTTTTATGGGGGCGTCATATATAGGCATGATTGATTAAATCACTGGCCATTGGTGATTAAGTCAATCTCCAGTCCCTTTTCCCTCCCTGGAGGTGAGGAGGGGGCTGAAACTTCCAACCCTCTAATCACATGATTAATTCTGGCAATCAGCCACCATCCTCAGTGGCTTTCCAAAGTCATCTTATTAACATAAACCCAAGTGTGGTTGAAAGGGACTTGTTATGAGTAACAAAAGATGCTTCTTTCACCTTACCACTTAGGAAATTATGAGGATTTTAGGGGCTCCTGATGGGAGCCCCATAGAGACCAAAATTTACATTTTCTATCTTCACAATATCACAATGGGAGAGGAGCATTTTCAGGCAGAGGGACCAGCAGTACAAAGGTCTGTATATCTGGAGTATTCATGGAGCAGCAGGGAGGCCTGTGCAGCTGAAGCCAGGTGCACATGAGGTCAGATTGGGTAGAGCCTTGTAGGTCGTTGCAAAAACTGGCTTTTATTCTGAGTGAGATTGCCTCCTAGACTGGTCTTTCCATCAAGGGTGGGTTGACAGACTAACATGGTAGGATAGAGCTTAGATGCTCAGAAAAACTTTCTGGGATAGAGAAAGTTATGGCTCCTCTGACCATGGGATAAAAGTGAAGACTAAAGGTATTTATATAGATGGACAAGTGGATGGAGAAGGAAACTCAGGGGCTTCACACAGATGTGGGGAAAACATGTGAACAACAGACATGCAAGAAGGCACCCCCACCCAAATTCAGGGCCCAGCTCCCTCCACCACAGAGAGGGCCAGCTCACATTTAGGACTGTAGGCATGTTGGGGCCTCTGGGCAGAGAGCTGCAAGGGCGTGTTGTGGGGGTTGTAGCAGGGATTCCACTGAGAACTTGGAAATAAGGGAAATAGATTACTCTTTGACGGGCTGCAAAGTCTAGATCTGAGATGAGATATGCAGAATCTCCTTAAAGCAGTGGTTCTCAAAGAGAGGCCCTTCCACTAGCATCATATGGAAATATGTTAGAAATGCACATCGTTGGGGCTCCAGTCCAGACCTACTGATTCAGAAACTCGAGGGGTGGGGGGACAATTGGAGCTTTTTAATAAGCATCTCAGATGCTTCTGATACACACTCAAGTTTGGGAACCAATGCCCTAAAGAAACAGAGTGGCTCCCAAGCCTGCAAGGGTTGCTGTGCCTTGGCTGAAGGTGTCAACATAGCTTAAGAATGGGTCAGTGGGCTGTGTGGGGTTGATTGATCAGTGTTGGAGGCGGGGAAAAGGGGTGAATCACCAAGGCCAAGTGAAAAGGGGACAATCACTGAGGCTAGTGTCCCAGTAGTCAGGGAGAGAATGCTGAGCTGGCCCAAGGAATGAACCTGCTAGAACCCCTTATGGAACTCGTTGCTAAGAGCCCTTGTTATGATTCCAAGCTCTCCAAGGGAACTGCTGATTACAATTAGGCCCTATAGAGTGTGCCTACAGGAAGAAAATGCCCTGTCCAGAAGGCCTGTGTGTGTGTGCGCATGCACGTGTGCATGTGTGCACGCATGCACTGCCCTCATCTCCATCAGGCTCCTGGCCAGAGCCTCTAAAACCCTTGTAATTTCTTAAGTGGTAAAGGTGAAAGGAGCATCTTTTGTTATTCATAACAAGCCCCTTTCAACCACACCCGAGTTTATGTTAATAAGAGGACCTAGGAAAGCCCCTGAGCATGGTGGTTGATTGCTAGAGGAACTAATCATGTGATTAGAGGGTTGGGAGTTTCAGGCCCCCACCCCCCTTTCAGGGAGAGAAAAGGGACTGGAGATTGCCCTGGGTGTCTTCTTTTTGCCCCTCCCTTTTTTCCTCTCCTACTCTTTGCCCCAGGAGACTAACTTATACAGACCACATCAAAAGGTACATCCAGTTTCCCGCTGGTTTTGGGTGATGGGGAGACCTGGCAGAAAAACAGCAGGAGAGAGGACACTGGGTTGGGGGTATTCATTCCCCTGGCTACCTTCCCACCAGGTCACCTCAGGCTGGTGAAAACTTTCACTTAAGGACAATACTCCTCTCCAGGTGAGCTGCTCAACATGGCTATCTTCTCCCAGGTTTCAGTAGCCCTGAGGATAGGTTTCTGGTGATCTGTGAACTTGGGTGGGAAAAAATGGACATCCTTTTCTCACGTCAAAAATTACATGTGTCACCTTGTCAAAGACCCCTTCACAGTTGAAAGTTCTTATTCGAGCCAAACAACATTCTTTTTTTTTTTTAAAGATGACCAGTAGGGCCAGCCCGTGGCTCACTCGGG
>NW_007727241.1:407153-417635 GCF_000696425.1 Galeopterus variegatus
CCTTGAAGTTCAGTTTCAATAAATGAAGACATATCAGTACAAAGAATATTGTTTGGGGCCGGCCCATGGCTCACTCGGGAGAGTGCGGTGCTGATAACACCAAGGCCATGGGTTCGGATCCCGTATAGGGATGGCCGGTTGGCTCACTGGCTGAGCGTGGTGCTGACAACACCAAGTCAAGGGTTAAGATCCCCTTACCGGTCATCTTTATTTTTTTTATTTTTATTTTTTTTAAAAGATGACCGGTAAGGGGATCTTAACCCTTGACTTGGTGCTGTCAGCACCACGCTCACCCAGTGAGCTAACCAGCCATCCCTATACGGGATCCGAACCCATGGCCTTGGTGTTATCAGCACCGCACTCTCCCGAGTGAGCCATGGGCCGGCCCCAAACAATATTCTTTGTACTGATATGTCTTCATTTATTGAAACTGAACTTCAAGGTTGCCTGTATTTGAAATTTATTGCCTCTTATTTAATATAGTGATAAAGAAGTACATGGTTTATTCTATCACAAGTTTTTATTAATAGTTTGATAACTGGATTCAATACATTTGGTTTATTTTATGTCTTTAATTTTATGCTTTACTGGAATGCAGAAGGCCTCCATGGCACAAATTATGTAAGAACCCCCGCCGTAACCTGTCTCTCCCCTCATCCCTTTGGGTTTGGGGGTGGCAATATCCCCTGTGTTTCCCCTACACCCCACCCATACCTTCAAAAATAAACTGTCCTCATGAAGTTATCCTGATTTGTGGGTGCCGTTTCCTGTTGGGACTCTGACTGATACAGTGTACATATGTGTGTCTGTCAGGAGTGTGGAGGGTGCTGAGCAGAGGTGGATCTCTGCAGCTTTGTTTCTCATAAATGAACAAAAGGGCATCCCGGTGCATGCACCAGACTCTGGAGCTTGGTTAATGGGAGTCTGTCCCTGAGGTGGGAAAACAAGTCAGGATTCTGAGCCTGCAAGGTGCATCCCTGTGGAACAATAACCAAATTAACCAATGTTGCCATTGCCAGAAGCCTTCTCTTTTCTAGAACGTCTTCATGTAAGGTTTTGAGAGGAAAGTGGCAGCAGCTTATTTCTTTTTCTTTCTTTTTTTGGCAGCTGGCCGGTATGGGACCAAACTTATTTCTAAATTTCTTCTCTTGTCTCCTGGAAACCACATAGAGCAATAAAATGAATAGAAACACACACACACACACATACACACACACACACACACACACACACACACACTCTACATTTTCAGTGAAGCTAGCGGACACAGGAAGCCTATAAACTCCAAATTCACACACATACACACACACTCTACATTTTCAGTGAAGCTAGCGGACACAGGAAGCCTATAAACTCCAAATTATGTGTCAGTGTGAACAAATTTCAAGCTGAGAAGACAGTCCCCAGCAGTGCCTCAGGGAGGGAGGGAGGGGCCCAGTGACAGGTGATAGCACACCAATAGCAAATACTCATTCCTGGGAGGAAAGGCCTCATTTGGAGAGAGAGAAGCTGAGATCAGGCTGACCGAACAATGGAGTACTGGGAAAGGTGGAAAGAGAATGTTTTATAGAATGCCAGAGGTGGCAGATCTCAGAAAATGCCAGCAAAATTCTCCTAACATTCAGTGCATCCCTTTAGGTGCACTTGGGTGATGACAGCCTGTGGGACCTCCTGTGAAATAGAGATGCCTAAGGTAGTAGTAGAAGCTTTCTTAACCTGTGTTACCGAATAGGTTGTTGGGTCTCAATGTCATTGAAGTGAACAAAGTACCAGCAGAATTTAAGGCAAGCAATGCTTCATTAAGAAGAGATAGCCTTATACATAAGGCAGTCAGCAATAGAAAAGCTGTCTCCCCAAGAGAAGTTGGGGAAGGGTTTTTAAGGACAAGCAGTTCTTCAATTGACATAGGCATCTTGCCTTGATGATTTCTGATATCTCTATGGTGGTCGTGAGGGCAGGGTCAGTTCCAGGACCATCCTGCATGCAACTCCCAAAGGGATCTTAAGGCTAATCTGTAACTTAATTTTTACAATTACAGGAAAAGAAAGAGTGTGTAGATAATAAGTTTTAAATAATAGTTATATTTTAACAAGCCTTGGGAGAGGGGTTTTGCAACTAGGTGAATATCTGTTCCCCTCTTATCTCAGTTTATTTTATCAGGGCAGGCCATAGGGTAATCATGTGCCCTGGAGGTCTCATGAATGAGGAGTGGAAAACTAACAAAGTGTCCTCTGCAGGGAAAATGGAGTCAGTTTGGCCTAGCCCTATTCTGTCTCACGTGGAGACTGTAAGAGACAGAGGATGTGGTGGCTACACAGAGGTGCCAAATTTAAGGAAACATCCATTGCCATAGCAAAAGAAGAGGAGCCTTTGAACCTTGAAAGCTATCTAGGTCCTCTTCCCATCCCTCCACAAGGTCCTCCTGCTAATAATTCAGGAAAATCTAGCTAATTTAAATATGAGTTGTTGCTTCGTCCCCCATGGATTTGTCACCCCACTTCCCCTGGGTGACAGAGTTGCAAAGGATTACTCAAAGCCCATCTCTACTGAGCAGTGAGAGGCCCCAAAGTGGTTAATCTCCCTTTGGGACCCTCAAGAGAGAGGCAACCCTTCCTTGGGAAAACTCCGAATTGGGGTTCTCTTCCTGCATTTATTTTCCAGACCAGGAAGTTACAGGAAGAGAACAAGGGTGGGGTTACAGTTTAACAGTATAGGCTGGTAACTCTCAGTGAAACAAGCCAGATGACATTCCAGTAAGGCAATTAAGTGGTCGTATCAACAACAGTTTGATCTTAGCAAACATTCCTTCCTATAGCAATTCTCAGTATCTTTACATAACAATCAGTAACTAGTCTGTCTTTGAGCCAGCAACCTGCTGTGCCACAAATCTTATCTTGCAACAGAGACTTATAGTCTGAAGGAAATGTCCAGTCCTCTGCAAGGTCAATATTTGAAACTGCAAGGCTTTGGAAAACCAGGCCCTGTGAAGTACATACACTTTATAGTATATTCCACAATGAGTAACATAAAGAAAAGACTGAAGCATCTGTACAATTAACTACAAGAAAAAAATTAAAAAGAGCAACACAATTTACCAATAGATGATGATATGCCAGAAATATATTGCCAAAAGCAGATGGAAAGTATAGCCGAAAATTTCATCATGAATTGAGAAACAAAACTTAGTATAACATTTCAGCAATGAAGGCCACACCTCAGAAATACAAGTGCTCAGAGAAGAGGCAGGTACAGGAGGGTATGAATGGGAACAGGAGGAAAGATACAGCAGAAAAATACAAAGCCATGTCAAAAATAAACACTAAATTTCATGGAAGAAGAGACACAGATAATATATATTTCTTTCTTTTTTTTTTTTAAGATGACTGGTCAGGGGATCTTAACCCTTGACTTGGTGTTCTCAGCACCACGCTCTCCCAAGTGAGCAAATGGGCCATATATTTCTAATTTTTCAAATCACAAATGACTCGTGAAACGTTTTTCCTATGTTTTGAATTTGAGTGGCTATTTATCATGAACAGCTTTTGTGGAATGCTTTTATTGTATTGATTGAGAAGGTCATATGGTTTTTCCTCCTTCTTCTCTGATACAGTGAATTGTATGAATAAGAACTAGGAATCACATGAATTAGTGACTTGCTTTCCTAGGAAAAAGACAGCTTGGTTAAGTTGTTTTACATTATTTAGTCAATTTTGGTTTAGGTTTGCTAATATTTTTATTGTTTTTTTTTTTCCATTTATGTTCATGAGTGAAATTGCTTATAATTTTGCTTTATCAAATTGTCTTTGTCTGGCTTTTGTATCAAGGCTGCGTTAACCTCATGAAATCTATTTTCTATTTTCTCATCTCTAGAATAATTTTTATATATTTGAAACTATCTCTGTTTTAAAGGTTTCATAACTATCTGGGCCTGTTGACTTTTTTGGTGGTTGAATTTTATGGTAGCTGGCTGGTACTGAGATCTGAACCCTTGCCCTTGGTATTATAACACCGCACTTGAATCAACTGAGCTAATTGGCCAACCCAGTTTTTTTACTGGTTATAGGTATATCAGGCTTTTAGTTTTCTCTTGAGTCAGTTTTGGTCACACAAGTTTCTAGGAAATTATCTTATCAAAGTTTGCAATTATTACTTCACTGATATTTATCTAAATATCTACTATACTGAGATTTATATTTCCTTTAAATTACTTATTTTGTGTGTGTGCCTTGTCTCCCCTTTTTCTGCTTTGTCAGTTTGGTGAGAGGTTTATTAATATTAGTAGTTTCTGTAGACATATATTTGTTTTCTGCTCAATTCATTTTTTGTTTTCTATTTCATTGATTTCTGAAATTAATTTTCTTCTTAATCGTTTTTGGATTATTCTGTGTTCTTTTTCTAATTTCTTGACATCTCTGTTCAACTCATTGATTTCAAACTTTCTTTCCTAAAATGAACATTTTTTCTTTCTTTTTTTTTTGGCCGGCCAGCTGGTACTGGAACCAAACCCTTGACTTTGATGTTACAAGGCTGCACTCTAACCAACTAAACTAACTGGCCAGTCCCCTTTAAGCTTTTAAACTTGTAGCTTTTACTGAAATCAGCCCTGTGATATGAACATTTTTTTCTTCTATGAATTGTTTTAGCCACATCCCACAGTTTTGATAATCTGTGTTTTCCTTGTTACTCAGTTCAAAATATTTTAAATTCCATCAAAACATTTTCTATTGGCATTTGAATTATTTAGAAGTAGGTTTCTAAATTTTAAAAATACATGAGAAGCTGACTGGTTAGCTCAGTTGGTTAGAGCGTGGTACTGGTAACACTAAGGTCCAGGCTTTCATCCCTGTACCAGCCAGCTGCCAAAACAAAACAAAACAAAACAAAAAACCATGTGAAACATGAGAAACATGTTTTAAAAGTTTTCTAATATAATAAGTATTCTTTGGGGCCGGCCTGTGGCTCACTCGGGAGAGTGCAGTGCTGATAACACCAAGGCCACGGGTTCGGATCCCATATAGGGATGGCCGGTTTGCTCACTGGCTGAGCGTGGTGCTGACAACACCAAGTCAAGGGTTAAGATCCCCTTACCGGTCATCTTTTAAAAAAAATAAAAATAAAATAAAATAAAATAAAATAAGTATTCTTTGATATTGCTCTTAAATTGCCATGGATTCTGGTCAGCAGTTGTGTTCTGCATGCTTTGGTTCTTTTTTCTAAATGTTTATGTTTACCTGAAAAGAATGTGTATTTTCAAATTATTCTAAGATTCTACATATTTCCATTAGATTGAGCTTGTTAATAGCCTGGTTTCACTCATCTATGTCTTTAGTAATGTTTTGCCTGCTTGATTCATCAGTTGCTAAGAGATGTGATTAAAGTGTTCCTCTAATATTGTAGATTAATTTTTTTTTTAAAGCATGCTTGCACAGAATCCCAGGGCTTGCAACAGTGGTGTCAGCCAGCTCGGCAGAGTCGGAAAGGGATTCTCAGTGGAGAGATGATTGGTCCCCAGAGGGAAAAGGCGAGCACCTCACCAGCCTTCCTTCTTTCTCCCACTCAGAGAGAAATGGGGAGAAAGAGTGAGAGACAGAGTGGGAGAAAGAGGAATGGGGACAGATAATGTGGAAAAAGATGGGGAGGCAGAAAGAGATGCAGAGAGAGGTGGAAAAGAGAGAAACACAGAGACAGAGTGCGTGGCACATGGAACATACTCAGTAAATATTTGTTGAATGAATCAATAAGCAGAGATTTCTGCGTGTGTGTGTGTTTGTAGAGAGAGAGAGAGGGAGAGATGTGGGGTGTGGGTAGAGAGATAGGGAAGGAACAAGTGATATGCATGCAGATGGTGAGACAGAAAGAGGGCAGAGATGTGGGAGATATGAGAGATAAGGAGAGATGAAGATGGGATTCTGGCACATGGAAGGCACCCAGCAGCATTGCTGGATAGATGAATGAGCCTCAAGCCTCAGCTTGGAGGGTGGAATGGATATTGAGCAGAAGCCACACTATCTATAGGAAAGGAATTGTTCTAGTTTCATCCTGAGATGACAAGAGCCTTACCCTGCAGTGGGAATGAAGATGTGGGTAAGGACACCCCGATATTTTAGAGGCGGAATAGATAGGATTTGGAGACTGTTTGGATGAGGAAATGAGAGAGAAGGCAGAGTAAGATGAATTGCAGGGTTTGCCTTATGTGATTGGGTGGGTGTGATTCCATTCACTGAGACAGGGATTATAGGAGTCTGACCCGGTTTGGGTGAACACCGATGATTTTGAAATGCTTATGGAACATTCAGCAGGAGATGTCTGGAAGCAGTTAGATACTCTGGACTCAGACCTCAAGACGGAGGTCTAAGGTGGAGATGCAAAATGGTGACTCAACAGATAATAGCAGTAATTAAAACTGTGGCTATGATGGGATTGCCTGGGTATGCCATGGTAGATGCTCAAAATTTGTTGAATGAAAGTGGGAGAAACAACCCAATAGGAGAATGGTGTGAAGGCATGTGTGTAGGGTACAGGAGTCTGGAGGGACTCTGGCCTGATGGCTTTTATGTCCCCGTGAAAGAGGAGGTGAGATTCCAAAGTGGAACAGCTTCCATGGTGACAAGATTCAGGCATGCAAAGTGAAGGTGATGGTTGGAGTGGACAAGGTGAAGCAACTGTGAAGTTAGGGTATTGAAAAAGCATTTGTGGGCCGGCCCGTGGCTCACTCGGGAGAGTGCGGTGCTGATAACACCAAGGCCCCGGGTTCGGATCCCATATAGGGATGGCTGGTTTGCTCACTGGCTGAGCGTGGTGCTGACAGCACCAAGTCAAGGGTTAAGATCCCCTTACCGGTCATCTTTTTAAAAAAAAAAAAAAAAAGAAAAGGCATTTGTGAGACATGTCCAAGAATGTCCATAGCACATTCCTTCATAATAACAAAAAATAGAAGCAACCCAATGGTACATCATCCAGTGAATAGATGAACTAGCTGCAGTACATCCACATAGTGGAATGCTACTCAGCAACAAGAAGAAACAAACTACATACACACTCAACAACATGGATGAATCTCACAGACATTATGCAGAACAAAAAAAGCCAGATATGAGCATGTACTATATGGTTCTATTGATATGACGTTCAAGAACAGATTAAACTAATCTATAGGAGTATGATTTTTTTTTTTTGGAAGATGGGGTCTCTCTAGTTGCCCAGGCTGGGGTGCAGAGGCTATTCACAGGTGCGATCCTACTACTGATAGCAATGGGAGATTAGACCTGCTCTGTTTCTGACCACTGTTTTTCACCACTCCTTAGGCAACCTGGTGATCCCCACTCCCAGAAGGTATCCGTATTGATGCTGAGCTTTATGCAGACATCTGACTGGCATAGTGCACTACAGCCCAGAACTTCTGGGCCTGAGCAATCCTCCAGCCTCAGCCTCCCAAGTAGCTGGGACAACAGGCATGTGCCACTTCACCAGCTAGGGGCGCATATCAGTGGTTGCTTCTAGGATGAAAGAGGGATTGACCAAAAAGGGGCATGGGGAATTTTCTGGGGTGATGAGAATTATGAGTAGCTGGGACAACAGGCATGTGCCACTTCACCAGCTAGGGGCGCATATCAGTGGTTGCTTCGAGGATGAAAGAGGGATTGACCAAAAAGGGGCATGGGGAATTTTCTGGGGTGATGAGAATTATCTATGCCTCAATTACAGAGTTGTTTACATGGGCCAAAGGTCATCAAACTGTGCGCTTAAGATCTGTGCATTTTACAGTGTGTAATTATATCTCACTGTTAAAAATGTCATTTATGTGGACATTAAGTCCACCAGAGAGATGGCAGAGGTTGAAATAGAGAGGAAGCTGGAGAGTCAGTTGCCAGCTCTAATGAATGAAAGGGAGGCTGAACAATGACAACAAGAGGGAGAGACGGAAGGTCACAGGATCAAGTGCTATGAACTTTAGAGGAGAAGCTGTTGTCAGAGGCTGAAACTATCAACCTGGGGGCCGTTCAATGGTTGAAGAATGTCAATGCGGACTTGGCAGAGGAGAAGTTCCCCCCACCTCGCACCTAATAACACTTGGAGGAGGAATCTCCAGGGCAGGCTGTGTCACCTGTGCTGGAGCTGTGGCACCCTCTGTGTTTTCCCCTCCTTTCCTGCTCTGAGCTGAGTTGGAAGTTTATTGGCCTTGACTGCCATCCAGCCAGCCCACAGATGACTTTAAAGAACAGAGACAGGTGCGCATCCACTTCAGAACTTTCCTATTTGTAGCCTTTTCTCTTGAGACTCTGGAAATAACAAGGCCCATCATTATAACAAAAGAGTGGTTTGGAAGCCCCCTTGTTCTGGGACATGGAGTAGCCCCATGTGGTTGAGCGTGCACCTTACTCTGTGCAAGTACGGAGTTTTATCCTCAGGCCAGTTGCCCATTCCACGTTCTCACTGGTAGTGACCTTTCTTCCCTCCCCAAACCCTGGAATTCTCACAGTTGAAGTAGAAGAGACAATTTTTCCCACATTGATTCTTTGGGGTGGGGATAGGGTGTTGATAGCAAGAGGCAAGGTGGAAAAGGGCAGAAGCTGGAATTGGGACCCAGGTGAGAAAAGCCACCATTGGTGCCTCAGGCCCTCATGTTCTGTGACCACCAGGGGGCAGCCCTGGCCTGCCCAGCACCTCAGCCCATCGGTCTAGTTAGATGGCTATTCCACTGCTGGAGACTGGCTGAATGGGTCCTTCCCAGATGGTGGAGCACTTGTGCTTGTGCGGGTGGCTTAGAGAGGTTAAATAATTTGTTCAGTGTTATATAACTAGTTCATGAGAGAGCTGACATTAGAACCCAGCCTGACTTTGAGCCAGCTCTCTCTTTGTTTTTGCTATTTTCGTGACCAGTAAGGGGATCGCAACCCTTGGTGTGGTGTTGCCAGTGAGCGCACCAGCCATTCCTATATAGGATCCGAACCCGCTGTGGAAGCGCCGCTGCGCTCCCAGCGCCGCACCCTCCCGAGTGCGCCACAGGGTCAGCCTGAGCCAGCTCTCTTAACCAAGAGATAAACTGCTTCTCCAAAAGGTGGCAACTGGATAATACGAACATATGGAGCTAGAAACACAGATACAGAGAAAAAATATGATTAGTATAAAAGGAGCTAGAGACAGTGTGTGGTGAGGAGTGGGCACATGTTTCACCCAGCATGTTACACCCAATCCTTCTTTTCTGTGTGCTGTGTTACCTCCTGTCGGTGTGTAATACACATGCCAGAGAGTGTGGCATATTCTTGGACTAATACCTGTACAACTGTGGAGTTATGTGGAATGGGGTGTATCTATCATTTGTGTCTGTAAAAATACATTTTGTGTAATGGTCACTTTGTAGGTTCTCAATAAACGCTAGTTAAATGGTGAATAAAATAGTAAATGGGTGCTGGCTGGGTAGCTCAGTTGGTTACAGCTCAGCCTTATAACACCAAAGTCATGGGTTCCGATCCCCATACCAGCCAGCCACCAAAAAATAGAAATAAATAAATAATAAATGAGTGGATTTCCCACGGGGTGATAAGTCTGAGCAGAAGGCACTAGATAAAGCAGACACCTGCTAGGGGTGTATTCCTTTAATGGAGATCTGAATATGAATGGTCCAAATTTCTCCATCAGCTGCACTCACTCTTCTGCCAAACCACCTAGTCAGCACTATGGAAGTAAAGCAGGAGATTGCTATGCAAATGCAGCTTCCGGACACTAGTACCCCCACTCCCATCCAAATCAGCTTGCTTCTCCTAATCCCCTCATTTCTAGAAATCCTCAAGCAGTGCTGGGGGAGGGCCAGACTGGAGAGAGGGAGGAGTGGGAATGGGTGAGATGGACCTGGGCACTGGTGGGCCCAGGATGGCTCCTGGAGACTTATTCTGGGTAAAGGGCTGGACTTCTTGACCCTTGATAGGTGGGGGGAACCACATCCTGGTTTCACCCGCCCACTCGCCCACCCTTGTGTTACCAGTCATCTGAGCCCCACCCTCCCCCTCACACACTTAGGCAACGTGCCCACAAGCTGCCCGGCCTCCTAGAGACCCAGATATATCCAGCAGCAGCATGCTCTCTCCTTAGGGAGGCATGCATATGATGTCCGAGGTCCCAAGCAGTTGAGGTCCTTGGCGTGTGAGCCCTGTGTGTCATAGGAAGATCCCCACCCCCATCTGGTGACCAAAGTTCTGGCCACAAGTAGTGGGTCCTTCCTCCTCCAACTCACCGCTCAGATTCCCCTCACCAACAGGGACGCCCTCCTACCTGGCCTGCATGCTGTTGCTCAAGGTTATCACGGTCCATCCAGGTGACAGGGCATTCCCTTTGGATCCCAGGAGGTGTGGGGCTGAGAGGAGGGGGGATGGGAAGCTGGACTTAGATGCTCCAGGGGAGCAGGCTTGGTGGGGACCAAACTTTGAGCCCTGAGGGGAGCACCAGTTGGGGCTGACACCCAGTGGACTCTCCAGTTCAGAGTCC
>NW_007727241.1:418671-419343 GCF_000696425.1 Galeopterus variegatus
TTAAGGAGTTTGGGAGGCCTAGTTAAATCTAAGACAAATTTCTTAGTGAAACTGATTTTAATGAACTGAGAGACCTTATGAGTGGGAAAAAACACACAGTTCAGTTTAACAACATGTTTCTGACACCAGCTGTGTGTGGGGTATCTTCCCACACCCTAAACAAGCAATTCTCCAGTGGACAGCTGGTGTCCTCTAATTCAATCCATTCTGAAACTATATACCTGGCAATAAGCGCCACAGGTCGAGGGTTCAGTCCCCAGGACTGCCACTCACTTCAGATGCCGGTAGCAAGTCCAGGCCTCTGGAACTTCTGACCCACCAGCTATAAATCTGAGTTCCCACAGCCCTCTCCTTGGGTTTGATTAGTTTGCTAGAGCAGCTCACAGAACTTGGGAAGAAACATTTACTGGTTTTTTATAAAGGATATTCTAAAGAATACAAATAAACAGCCAGAGGAAGAAATACATAGGGCAAGGTCGGGAAGAGTCCCAAGTGTAGGAGCTTTTGTTCCCATGGAGTTGGGGTGCACCACCCTCCCAGCATGCAGATGGGTTCAGCGATCCAGAAGCTCATGGTACCCCATCCTCCTGGGTCTTTTATGGAGACCTCATCAAATAGGCATGATTGAAGCATGATCTAGTACTAATAGACTGAACAGTAAACCCAGCAAGG
>NW_007727241.1:421139-423013 GCF_000696425.1 Galeopterus variegatus
AAAAAAAAAAAATAATAATAATAATACCTGAAACAATACAATTAATGATATTGGTTAACTAGGCAGCCACATTCATTCATGAGCTTCAATTTCACTGTGACATAAAATTTCAGCAAAACAAGTTACTAGTGAATGTAGCTGGAGAATGATGGGACGTGGTGAGGTGAGAGCTGGTAGGGGGAAGAATTGGAAAAGCAATTTAATCAGCAATGTTAAGAAATAAGATTGGTAAAGTGGGAAGGGTTTAATGAGGCACCCAAAGTGCCTGCCTTAGTGACCCTATGTGGGAGGATAGCTGGGACATTCCATGCAAGCCCTCTCGTCTTTTCTCTTTGAGTAACTGGGGAGGCATTTCTCTGGAGCTTCTCTCTGCCCCCAGGATGCTGTGTTCTCTAGTGTCCCAGCCCTCTGAGATTTGTACCCAGGAGGGTGGCCCTGCCTTACTGCTCTGCTCCTTCAATATCAGCTGAAGGAGACCAGCCATTGGCTCTGTCACATGGTACCAGGACAAGGTGACTCTGGGGAAGGAGGTGAGGAATGGGACCACAGAATTTAGGGGCTGCCTGGGTCCCCTTGCCTCTTTCCACTTCCTTTATGACCACCAGGCTGATCTGCACATCTGGGACACCCGAGGCCATAATGCCGGCATCTACATGTGCAAGGTGGAGGTCCTGGGCCTGGGTATTGGGACAGGGAGTGGGACTCGGCTGGTGGTGGAGAAAGGTGAGGCGCTGGGAGGTGGCAGGAGGCCACCATAGGACCCTGGAAGTCAGTAGACCTCCCTGAGGCTCCCTGCCCCGCCCTGAGCTTGTGCAGGCTTCTTCCCCAGGACCTGTGTGCCAAGCCCCTTCTCCGCACCACCCTCTTGCAGGACCTCCTCAGCTGGAGGTCAGCACAGTCCTCCTCCTTCAGGCTGGATTCTATGCCTTCCCCTTTCTGTCTGTGACCATGGGCAGTACCCTGTATTACCAGGGCAAGTGTGAGTAATGGAACCAGGAGCAGTGGCAGAAGAGATGGGAGGGGCAGTAGGAGAGCTGGAGGAGGGAGTGACAGACACCAAGAAGAGAGGGGGACTCTGGGGCTGTGGCACTGAGTGGCTCCTGTCATTTCTCTCACCAGGCCACTGTCACATGGGAATACACTGCCATCCCTTGGACGGCCTCTGAAGAGTGATTCCAGACCCGAGGATCCTGACCCTCTTCTAGAGACCCCAATAAATCCTTCTCTGCCCCACCACTAACTCCTCCTCATGAGCCCATGTATTTTCTTCTCCATTCTCCAGATGCCCCACTATGCCTGCTCTCAACTCTGCCTTCCATCAAGTCTGACCTAGAAAGGTTCAAGGGGGAGCTTCCCAGCAATCATGCCAGGTCCCCCTTCCCTACCATCCTGGAGCTTGGCCCATCACCCTCTCCCAGGCCCAGAAGGCTGAACTCCACTCTTCTGAGAAATGGGGATCATCAGATATGATTATTCCTACTTCTCACCCTACCCCTTTTCAGCCAGGACCACAGACAAATACTCTTTTCTGGCCTTCAGGGGAGTTCAGTCCCCTAAACACTGTTCTTCACCCAGTAAATTGCAACTTGACCCCAGAGTGGGTGAGTGGGTGAGCCACAATAGTTTCAATGATGGTCATTGTGAATGGGGGCTCAAGATGCACTGAGAAGCCTGAGACAGAAGGTGGCAAGGCCGAGGTCTTTATTGGGTGGACCCCAGGGTGATCCTCCCTCCTGCCCCGCCTGGCTTGAGTGAGGCATCTGGGGATGCTCATGTGGGTTTGTTTTTGGCAATGCAGGCATAGTTGGCACCAGGGTCTTCCTTTTGGCCTTCCCCTTCTCCGTCCCCAAGGTCAGGCTCCTCAGTGCTGGGCA
>NW_007727241.1:423986-430321 GCF_000696425.1 Galeopterus variegatus
CTCTCTCCCTCCCTCCCTCCGTCCCTCCCTCTCTCTCCCTCTCTCTCTCCCCCGTCTCTCTGTCTCTCTGTCTCTGTCTCTCTGTCTCTCTCTCCCTCCCTCCCTCTCTCTCCCTCTCTCTCTCCCCCATCTCTCTGTCTCTGTCTCTCTGTCTCTCTCTCCCTCTCTCTGTCTCTCTCTCTCTGTCTGTCTCTCTGTCTCTCTCTCTCTGCACCGGCCTAAGCTCTTGTTCTTTTCTCTCATTGGTCTTTCTCTGTGTGTGTCTCTCTTGTTTTCTCCCCGTCTCTTGCTCTTATTATCTCTCTTACTTTCTCTCTTCGTTTCTCTCTGTCATGTTTTCTGTGTCTCTCTATTTTCTCTCATTTTCGTCTCTTTGTCTCTCTCATTCCTTCTTCTCTCTCTTCCTCCTTTCTGTCACTTTCTCTTACTGTCGCCACACCATTTGCCCTCTCTTCTCTTTCTCTTGTTTCTCTTTTCCTGCCTCTCTCTTATTTTCTCTCTAATTTTAATTCTAATTTTTCTTATTTTCTAATTGATTGTCTGCTTTTCTCTCTCATTTTCTCTGTCTCTCTGGCACCCTCCTGCTCCTGCTTTCTCTCTCCTTTTCTCCCAGCGACCCCATCTCCCCTGCCCTCTCCCCGTTCCCTTCCCCAGACTCACCCAGCTCCTCTCCAGCCTTTTTACTGGAAGAAAAGCAGCAGCTCAGCACAGCTCTCCAATGGAGCGCCTCCAAGCCCCCCTCAGGGGCTCCCCACCCGCAGGCAGGCGTTTCCTCACTTGCTGGCTTCCTTGCGGTCCCCATGGCCAAAGCCCTGCCCTCCCTCTTTGGACACTTCTGTCACCTTGCCCGCCCGACTTCCCCATCTTCCTCACCCGGGGCCTCCTGGGAAAGCCGTGGGAAACTGTGCAGGTGGGCAACACGGGCATGCTGTGGGTGAAGCAGGGAGGTGTGGGTGGGACTCACCCCTGTGATGGAGCCGATACAGACAGGTGGACAGAGTGACCACAGCCAGGAGCAGGAGCCCTTCCAGCCCCCAGCCCCCATAGAGATAAGGGCACATGTCTGCAGGGAGAGGGTAAGTGTCAGAGGGTCCAGTTCTCTCCTCACTTACCCCATCCTGCTGGTTGGTTGTGGGTGTCTCAGCCTCCCTCTCCAACAGTTTTAGAGGCAGAACAAATACTTTCAGACATTCTTCGCCCCAGGCCTGGTTATCTCACCTCTTTCCAGAGGTGCACATCTCCCATCAGTGACTGTGCACCTCCGAGGCTTCCCACTGCCATTGCCTGCTGGGCCTCCATGAAGCCCCCTTCCCTCCTGCACCAGTGGGTCCTGAGAGGCCCCGCCCACTTGCTCGTGCTCTGCACACACCCCTTTTCATGAATTGCTCCCTGACCACTCGCAGCCCTCCCTGTGCAGAAGTGCAAGGCCCCTTACTTACGATTTGCAAAACAGTCATTACAGTGAGATGACATTGGGTCGGAGACTGAGGACTAGTGTGGAGGTCAGGACACTTAGCCCCTGCTCTCTTAGGCTAAATGGCCTGGTGCTAGTCACGTGTCTCCAGTTCCTCATCTGTAAAGACAGGAGCCCTGTGTTACAATTGTTCCCAGGCTGAGGGCCTCACCAATGTGTCATCCATGATCTGGACACTTTGCATTTCTCACTGCTAATCCCAATGACAATATGGAGTATTATGGTGCCCATTTCCCAGGTGAGGAACTTGACTCAAGCCCAGACTTTTACAAGGACTTCCATCCTAGAGTAGTAGAGCAAGTATTCAAGGCCAGCTCTGTCCAGCTCCAGAGCTCACCCCTTTCCCTCTGCCCTAGGCTGGCCAGGTGGTTTGGAGGGGCCTATCCAGGCATGGATAGTTCTAGGTGCTGGTGGGAGGATGATAGAGGGGGAGAAGCCAGGGTCTGGCTGGGGCATGGGGTCTGGTGAAAAAGTAGGGAGGATGGTCCTAGCGCCACCCAGCAGCTGGGGCCACTCCCTTAGCCCCAGAGCATCTCAGGAGAGTGGGGTCCTACTTGACTGATGTTACAGCTGCTTCCCACAGCAGATACTGCTGGGGCTGAAGTGGGGCATTGAGGAGTATCTGGGGCCCCATAACTTCCCCTCAGGCACTTCCTGCCCTCCAACCACTGGTTTCTGTTTGAGGGTAAAGACGGGCCACTGACTGGCCCCACAGCCAGATGCACTGACTAGGGTCTGGAAACTGACCCTCCTGGGTTTAAGAGGAGGCTGCGGTGTGGGGCTGGGTGGGGAGCAGAAGCACAGTGGAGGGAAGAGCCGAGGTAGCCGTGAGGGCAGTGGGAGCAGAGTGGGTTGTTTTCCATTACTTTGGGGAGCAGAAACTCAGGTTGAATAGAGCTTTCCTCTAGTGCCCACCGAACCTCAAACTCATACTCTCCCTCCCCTCATCTCACTCTGGGGTGTGACCATCCTCCTTCCCTACGGTTTTCCCCTCCACGTCCCTGCCCACTCCCAGCTTACCCAGAGCCCGTGGACTGCAGGGCGGACACACAGCAGACTGGCCAGAGCCACGCCACCTCAGACATTCCTGCCCCTCCTCTGGCTTTAACTTCTCCTCCTGCTTGGGTGCCTCCCCAGCATCATTAGGAGAGGAAGTTTGGCTTTGAGGGTTAGGATTACAACATATTTCCTTTTAGACTCCTAGGACTGTTACTAGGGCTGTAATCCCCCTGAGCTCCAGCCACCCTATTGGTCCTGCTAGTAATCAGAGAATGTCCACCTCCTCCATGTGTCTTCCCTGGTGAATCTTTTCCCAATTACCCCTCACTCTGCAGATTTCGGATGACTCACCCAGTGTTGTGCAACTGTATTGTGCAGGGAGCTTTGCTGGCTGATTAACAAACAAGAGAATCAGAGGCAGCCAGACTAGATCTATGTGAGCACTGCAGATAGATCTAGAATAGAAAGTTGGTGACAAGTTGGTGTTGGGAAATGGGTAAGGAGATGGGGGCAATCCAGGTGGACTTCCTGTAGGAGGCAGCATTCTGGTGCTGAGCAAGAACTAAGTAAGGGCAGTGGTCCCAGGCCCTCTGGACAGAAATCTGGGTGAAGCCTTTTTAGTGGCACTTGATGGAGAGGGAAATGGGTGCTGGAGGACTGCACACACAGTCCTTGAGGAGGGTGAAGACTGGGGAGCTCACATGGAGGACAGGGCTGAGGAGATCTGGTGCCTGGGTCCACATGCATTTATTTCCATTTCCTTCTCCAAATTCAGGAACTCTCTGCTACTTCCTCCCCCACCCCTACCCACATCCTCAATGTTCCCCTGCAGAACAGTAGGACGATATTCGGGTTTTTTGTTTTTTTTTTTTCCTTTTTGTCTTTTTTTCGTGACTGGTAATGGGATTGCAACCCTCGGTGTCGCGCCTGCACCGCGCTCAGCCAGTGAGCGGACCGGTCTCTACATGGGATCCGAACCCTCGGCGGGAGCACTGCCTCGCTTCCAAGCGCAACTACCGAGTGCGCCACAGGGCCGACCCGATATTCGGGTTTTTAAAAAATATTTTGTAACTAAAAAGTTCGAACATGCAGAAAAATAGAAAGAATTGTACAGTGAATATATCTCTGCTACCTAGATTCCACAATTAACATTTTTCTATATTTGCTTTATTACATATCTATCAATCTATCTGATTTTTTATATCGTTCAAAGTTGTAAACATCAGTACATTTCACTTGTAAACCCTTTATCATTGACTAGAGTTCTGTATTTGTTTCTTTTTTTGACTGAGAAAGGTAAAATTTATATACCGTAAAATATACAAATCAGTACAGTTTTTAAACTGCCTTGTGGTTGAAGCTCTGGAGCCAGACTGCCTGGGTTCTAATCCTGCCTCTGCCACTGGCTGTTATCTCCCATGCGTTCCTTAAACTTGCTGTGCCTTTTTCATCTTGGAGTTTTGTCAGGATTAAAAGAATTATTATATATAAAGTATACAGATCAGTGACAGGCAGACACTAACTTCTGTTTGCATAGTAGCATATTATTCTTATTATTGTTATTAGCCAAACACACAGAGATGTCATCAAGAAGGGGAGATGATCTGGGACCACCTCCAACTTCCTTGAACCCGATCTTTCTTTCCTCAGCTCCTACTGCGCTGCCCACCTCCACCATTCATGTGGTCCTTGCTGCTTTGTTTTGCATACTTCTTCCTTCATCTGTCCTTTCATTCAACTATTCATAAACGTTTGGTAAGCACCTACTAATGGATGGGGCTCATAATAGACTGAAGCTCTTTGAGGGTGGGGGCTGCCTCATCCTTCTCCTGTCGTTCTACCTCAGCGAGTCGTAGTCAGGGGGGAGGTTGAGGCCCCTTTCAGCTGCCATCGCTGTGGACTGGCTTAACTCTGCCTTTCTCACCTAGAGCCAGGGGCCAGGGATGAGCAATGATTGGGTAGCAGTTGGACAGGGGCACTTCTCAGGGACCCAGACATCCATCCCTCACAATCCCAGTTCTTGTCCTCCTACTCCAGCCCTTGACCTCAGGGACTTGGATGCAGCTCTCCCTCCAGCACCACCTCTGGGGGATAGAAGAATGTAGACCACATTGGAAATTTGAGTTCTGTGTTCTCATGATGGCCTTGCTGCCCGACTTTCTGCAAGCTACTTTCCCTTCTTGGGCCTTGGTTTCCCTCCCTGCTGAGCCAGATCTCTAAGGCCAGCTGTCTCCTCAAAGACTGTGTCTCTACCCCAACTCCTTCCCCAGTTCAGAGAACCCAGGCACCCGGCTGCCCCACCCCAGCTCTGGGTAAACAGGAAGCTGGGTGAGGGGAGTAGGGGTGTGTGGAAAGTCCCTGCCAGGTGTGTGGGTCTATAGGGAGGGGGTAGCCCCAGCCTTGAGGTATGAAAGCCCCCCGCCCTGGCCCTGGGTCAGAGTCTCCATGGGGGCACTGGAGCTGGCAGGCCGGGGTGGGAGGCCCCAGGGGAGGGGCTCCCTCCTGGTGGCTGTGGCAGGAGCTACTTCCCTGGTGACCTTGCTGTTGGCGGTGCCTATCACTGTGCTGGCTGTGCTGGCCTTAGTGCCTCAGGAGCAGGGAGGACTGGTGAGTGGCTGCAACAGGCCCACAGGTGGGGCGTATCTTGCCGATGCTGACTTACCTCTGGCTGTTCTGGGGTCTGTTGTCTCATCCGGCTCAGCTGTCCCTGGCAGGAATGTCCTGTCTTTGTCCTTGCTGGCTCTCTTTCTATGTTCTGGCGATGCTGTTGTGTCCTGATGTGTCCAAGCCCTTCAGTTTCCTCTCCTCTTCCCAAGACACACTCAGGCCCCTGTCTCTCTGCACAAGTCCATCTGCCTTGCTTACTTTCCCTTCCAGGGAAGTGAGGGTTGGGGCTGGTGCTGGTGGGGAAAACCCCACGTCTGAAGCTTGGGTCCATGTTGGGAGGGGTGGGGTTGGCATCAGCTGGATCTGAACTCTGGGCATTGTGATCCTACCCAACCAGGTAACAGAGAACACTGACTCCGGGTCACAGGCCCAGCAAGGACTGGGTAAGAGCAGACCATCTCCCCTCCCCCATTGCAGCCCCTCAGCGACTCCCAGCTTCCTTCTGCATCCCGGATTCCCTCCTCCTGCAGGAATCCAGGCTCCCCATCCCTGAGCTCTGGAGCCCTTTCCTCTCAGGGGGAGCATGCATTGGTGGCTGCCCTGTCCCCCGTGATAGACCCTTTGCCCCTTCCAGGGTTTCAGGAGGTGCAGAAGGCAGAGCCAGAAACGGATCTCAGCCCCAGGCTCCCGGCTGCCCACCTCATAGGTAAGGATCTCATAGACCTGAACAAGCGTTGAAATAATCCGAGGATACTAGTTTTGCTCGCCCACAGTTAGAGCTCTTTTATTCCAGTGCTCAATTTCCCACTGGCCCCACCATCTCACCCTCCTGAAGTGCCCCCCTCAGGCTCCTCCGCCTATTCTAGCCGCTTCTTCCCTCCTGCAGCAGGCAAAACCCGGCCTGGATCTCCCCACCACAGCTCTGCACCCCACATTCAAGTGCCCCCAGCCCCCAACTCACACTCATTCCAGAGGTGGCACCATCACCCCTGCCCCTTGTCGGCTGGTTCCCTCGGGGCCGCCCACCCTCCCAGAAGTCCCGGGCCCGGCTCGCTCCTTTCGGCCTCGGCTTCCCCGACAGCCACGGGCCCGTTTCTCCGCAGGCGCTCGGACGAAGGCGCAGGGGCTAAGCTGGGAGGCGACGAAAGAAGAGGCTTTTCTCCGGAGCGGGACGCAGTTTTCGGACGCCGAGGGGCTGGCCCTCCCGCAGGACGGTCTCTATTACCTCTACTGTCAAGTGGGCTACCGGGGCCGC